>NC_051323.1:13852340-14153533 GCF_015220235.1 Choloepus didactylus | reverse complement strand
ATAAAATAGATAGACAGACAGACATTTAAGTAGGAATATTGATAGATGTGATGTATATTTAGGTGGTTTGCATGGAGCAATCGTTCTGCATAGAAATACCTCCCAAGTAATGATTGTCTCTGAGTGGTAGAATTTTTCTAGTAGTCTTAGATGATAATGTCTTATAGAGCTGTTTGGAGATCTCTACCTGTCTTTTATTTTCTTTGACAACTTCCTTCTGGAGGGGAAGGCCACACTTTTTGTTGCTTGTGACATTGTCATCTTCTTCATTTTCCTATGGTCTATTTTGATGTCATTTGAACTGGACCTCAGTGGAACTAACACCATCCCCCTCATTCTGAGCTTGACTGTGCATGTCAATCTTCTTACCTTCCCCAGATGTCCTGAGAACCATTCTGGGCCTTGCTACACGAAAAGAAACCTTAATCTCTGTCACCAGCCTTGCCCTTCTTTTCACAGGTTCCCTAATTCATGAGGTAACCTCTTCCTGAGTCTGTGAGAAATAGAATCTTGTCTTATGAGCAAGAGTTAAATCTTAGAATACACAAAAATTTATTTTCAAATAAAATGCATGTTAATAAAACTATATATCACTATTTTATAAAAAAAAATTCTGGGTTCCTGGTTGAAACATTTTCTCTCCAGTAATTAAAGTTATATAATATATGTGAAATATATTTTCTTCGTGATACCTGAGCTCTCCCTCATAAAACTGCTCTACTTATTGCCTTATAAATATTCTCTCTGTATCACACAGGCCTTAGTTTAAGGAAGGCAACTTCTTTTAGCAATATTAAGATATTGACTTTGGAATCAGTCAGGGAATGAAAAATGAAGTTATGCATATTTAATCTATTCAGTGAGGATTTGGGGCTGTCTCTGAGAATAAGAGAGAAAATTAATAACTCCCCACCCTCCTTCACAAGGCTACTTATGAAGACAAAATTATATCGAAACATACGGGAAAGCATTTAGAAAGTATAACAGGATATAAAATGTAGGGCATTTTATGATTGTTTTTATGATTGATAATTAAATTATTTACACTTTCAGAAGAAGCATTCATTTGACTTTTGTAAGTTTAACACTTCCTTTAAGCCCTAAAGGCCCATTCCTTTTCTCCTCAAAGGAAAAAAGAATCTATTTCACATCAATAATAGAATGTATATTTTCCTCTTTTTTTTTTTTTTTTAACCTTTGAAGAATTCTACTTTATCTTGAAGGGCATTTAGCCTTTACCCACCTTTTCTTAATGGTTTGTGTCAAGGAGACTCTTATGTGTCATTCCTCCTAGTGAAACAAATAAAGCAGAGATAACAGCTTCTTTTAGAGGTATAGAAGTAAAGAGCAAGAGAGAAAGAGGGGGAGATTTTTTTTTTCATTTTTTTCCAAACTGACTTGTATATAAAGTCCTATAAATATTATAGTTTTATGCTCATTAATTTAATTTATGTATACTAAAGTTCTTTAAAATAATTAAACTATATTTCAACATAATCTGTGGTGAAAGAAGGAAGGAAAGAAAGGAAGGAAAGAAGGAAGGAAGCAAGGAAAGAAAGGAGAGGCAGCAAGGGAGGGGGAGGGGGAAGAAGACAAAGGAGGATAGAAAGAGGGAAAGAAGGAGGAAGGGAGGGAGGGAGGGAGATGGGAGAAGGACGGGAAAATTAAGCCCTGGTGAGAGCTAAACGTCATCTTTATTTTCTGACTGGAAAACTGCCTATTTTAGAGTTGAAAGAGTCCCTAGCTTCTAGTTAGTGAGGTCATACAGTAAATGGTAGCTCTTTGCCACTTCTCTATCCTCCTCATCAGCTCCCACCCTGCTGGGTAACAAACAACTTGTTCTTGTCAGTTAGCAATATCTCATTTACTTCTAGTTAAATCAATCTTATTTCAACTTAAATATTAATTTTATGTGAACTCCATCTCTGCAAGACTGGTTCAAATAGTCTCTTGTGATGACTTCTATCTCAGTGCTTTTCAGATTTGAGTCCCATCACAACTTCCTTCCTCTCTCACAGCTTCCATTTTGTCTGATGGCTGGCTGGGTGAGAATCCTACAGTGTTCCCATTGTACTGGTAAAGAGGGGTGGTGGACTGGGGCAGGTTATTACTTGTAGATGCTTGCCTGTCTCTGCAATGGCAAGCAGGTTGAAACTGTTCCTAGACCACTGACTGCTTTAGTACATTGACCAATCTGGCCATTGGGATGAAAGTTCTGGCACCCAAAATTGGAATCTGTGTCGTCATATTATGATTTATAGCTGGGCTGACAACTAGATCTAAGTGGGTTAGGAAGATCCTTGGAATGCCTAGCATTGTCTTTGACTCAACACAGAAATTGTATTTGCTTAACAATTACTTGTTTATTTTGTGTAAGGAGAACCTGCTGGGTTAGCTACAAAACTGATAAGAGGGCTTGGAGTAAATATTCCCAGAGCAAGACAGTCCTTGTTTTGGGACACATTTGCTTATTTGTTATTTGTTTAATTTCTGTCACTCTGCCCTTCTTCTGCCCTTCTTCCCTCTTCTTCTTAAACACACATCCAGGCCAATATAAGACCCATGAAAGGAGGGATTTAAAATGTTCAGGACTGTGATGGTTGGGTTCATGTGTCAACTTGGCTAGGTGGCCTAGCTGTCTGGTCAAGCGGGCACTGGCCTGACGATTCCTGTGAGGCTATTTGAGGCTGGTTGGTTTGTCGGATCATCAGTCAATTGACTGCAGCTGACTGATGACTCATCAAGGGGGTGTGCTTCCACAGTGAGAGAATGCAATTGGCTGGATTTGGTCCAGGTGATCAGTTGGAGGCTTATAAGCCGGACGGTTAGAGAACCTTCACTTCTTCTTCAGCTGCTCAGTGAAGCTTTTCCCGAGGAGTTCGTCAAAGTTGTCGGTTCATTTCCCGAGGAGTTCGTCGGACGTCTTCCTTGGAGTTGACAGCTTGTTGACGGCTCTGCAGAATTTGGACTCGTGCGCTCCCGCAGTTGCGTGAGTCACTTTTACAATTTGATAATAAGAGACATCTCTCATTGATTCTGTTTCCAAGGAGAACCCTAACTAATACAAGGACTATATCTCTACACTTAGAAAGTTGCTTGGTTCATAGAGAATAATCTAATAGAAGTGGTCTAATTGACTAGTAAACATTTATGGCCTTCATCCTGGTGGTAGTTGAAAGCTGTTCTGCACCCCAAGAAGGGCTATGTTCTTTTAATTCATTCCTGTGGGTACAGACCTATTGTAGGTGGGTGGGTCCTTTTGGCTAGGTTATTTCAACTGAGATGTGACTCACCTCATTCAAGATGGGTCTTAATCCTCTTAGTAGAGTCCTTTATTAGAGGAATAAAAACAGAAAGGCAGACAGATGCTAAAAGAGAGAAACACCTAGAGAAGTTTAGGGATAAAGCCAGACAGAGAAGCCAGAAGCTGAAGCAATGAAACCTGGGAGAGAAGGACCAGCAGACATCACCATGGGCTTTGCCATCTGACAGAGGGGCCCAAGCTCACTGGTAACCGGTCTTCAGAAAAGGTATCATCCTGTAGATGCCTTAATTTGGACATTTTTCATGGCCTGGTAACTGTAAATTTGTAAGCTAATAAATCCTCATTGTAAAAGCCAATCCATTTATGGTATATTGCATTTTTTCAACACCAAAACAATACTCAAAGTGTAGCCCATGGGCTAGCAGTGTCTGCATCATGCAGCAGGTTGTTAAACATGCGTAAACTTAGGTCCCACTCCAGGCATTGTGAAATAGAGTCTGCATCTCATTATGTTCCCCAGGTGCTTCATATTAAGCATTGCCTTTTGAGGCACCCAGTCTTTGGTTAAGTAATCATACAAGTTGACATACCCTATCACTGCACCGGTGATAGGGATCACTAATTAATCAAGGTGAGCTTTCCTACTGTTCTCTCACTCAATCAAAATTCAAAATCCTTCTCACTGTCCAAATCCACATAGCTTTGAATGATCAACTGAAGTTGACAAAAACAAAAGCCCTCATTCTATAGTACATGAAGGCTATACTTTTGTGGATATTTATTTAATAAAGTTAGCTTCTTCCTTCTTATCCTTTAATCTGAGGAATTAGTAAAACTATACCAGTTGAAAAAATTAGATGCAGCTATCAATTAATGAAGGAACACTTATGGAATGCTAAATAATTATCTGTGATTATCCCAGAGCTAGACTTTTTAGACGATAAAGTCTTAACTTAATAAATGAACTCTTAATGAGTTTACAATTTTGTACCCAAGTCAACTTTTTTTTAAAAATGGAACAAAATGCAAGAATTAGAAAAAATTCTAAATAAGTAATTCTGTAATACTGATTAATTTAATATGTAGAGAAACCAATATTTTTAAGTCTTAAATTATACCTTAAGAATTAGCTAATATAAATTCACACAAGAATTTACAAGGAAATAACATTCTAATTATAGAAAATGAATTTGAAGCTTAAAGAGAATAACATATTTATCCAAAGATTGGGGATAAAAATGGTGATTTCAACTATATTGACTTACATTTTCTTAGAAGTCAGTAAAAGTATTCAAATAAATAAGAAAGAATGACTGGCATCATCCAAGAAGACAAAAGACATCTTGTGTTTGCTTCTCATCAACCTTATTTTTCAGGAAATGTCCTGAACTCCACCCCAATTGCCCTTCCTTGTCTCCCTGTCCTCTATCCCATCAAAAGAGGAGCGAAACTGTGGCCAAAGTTAGGCCAGAAATATTCTCTCAACTGGGCATCTGAATCTTGAGGCAAGGCTCAGGGATAAAAAGCTGTTGGAGTTGACTCTTTTGCTGGCAGCCACTGATGGAAACATTCCATGAGTGCAAGGCTTCTGAAATTCCTACATTGGTCCTGGTGCAGCCTATTTCAGTTTGACCTTTGATAATGTGAGCCACTCAATATACTTTCAATAATGTCTTTTTTTTTTTTTTCTTCCATTAACTGGATTTAATTTCTGTTGCTTACAGTCAAAGAAATCTATTTTACAAAGACACTGATAAAGTAAGAAGGATGTAAGCAAAGGACTCCAGGTGAAATATGGGAATATTGGTAGTTAGTTGTTAGGATAAAGTGAAGTGAAATGCAGCAAGATTTGTACATGCATTGTGGGTGGAATCCAGGATATATTAGGGAACCACATATTCAATTGATCACCCACATGCTCATCCAGAATGAAGCTCTGGGATAACAGGTTGATAGGGCAATAGGCCTATTTAAAGATGATCAATGTCAGTTGTGATGGAGAGTTCTTTTTGCTGCCCTTTATCCATTTTGTCCTTATTCCTTTAGAAGCAGAATCCCAAGATTCTGTTGGGCACGTGGCTACGGCTAAAGACTCCCTATGCCCTTTCACCTGCAGTTAGGCATGGATGACCTTGTGCCAATGTGATGTGAGCAACATTAATATATGAAATGTCTGAGACATGTTGTTAGAGCTAAGTGGCACACTTCCCACTTTCGTTTCTTCCCTTACCACTGGCTAGGAAACACTGGTTTCCTTTGGTGAAGGGAACCAAAGCAGCAATTTTATGCTACAATGTAGAATTCATGAATTTTGGATGTCAGAGCCGCACTGAAAAATATTCATAGCAGCCCTGGGCTTCTTACAGGTGGACTACACTGTGAGAGAACATTAAAATTCTTGCTTGTTCAGCCACTGCTATTTTGGAATTTGTTAGGAAGCCTGATCATTATCCTTCCTATTTTTCCTATTATACTAATGAAGGGTGCTCATAGGAACATTAAAAGTGAGAAAGAGACAAGCACAAACTTGAAAATCTTGCCTCAGGGCACAGAATAAAATGCAAGGACTCTAAGCAAAAAGAACAATCCAGTGCTATCACCTTGTATAGGGGACTTTACTAAACACTAATCTCAGCAATTTATTTCACAGAGTTGGGGCTGTACAACAACACATGAATACCCAGTCTTGCAAAGTGTCTTTTGTGAAACTTTGAATATTAACAGAAAGACCAGGGACTCAACCGTAGGAACAGTGACGAATATGATTCCAAGAAGCCAGATAACCTTAAGCGCCACAAATTTATGGAAAAACTTTCCATGGAGACTTATTTGCCTGATAAACTTTACCTTTTTTTTTTTTTTAATGGTAGAAACTCAATATTTTCCTTCATGTCCTCCCATCATTTTTTTCTTAATCAAAAGAGATTTTGATTCAATATGCACTAGTGGTAAAATTTAGCAAGTAACCAAGGGAAATATCACACCCCAAAGGAATACAAACACATTGAGAAAATACTATATGGTGAAAATTCTTGGAACGTTTTATGGGAATGGAAGCAGAAGAGACATGATAAATGGGCAATTAAAAATTTGGCATGCAAATCAGTTTATTGAGCTGGGTGTGACCTACTAGAGAAACTGCAGTCAACATAGCATCCCAAGCTGTGATTTCTTTGGTGTGTTGACTTCTACTGAATAGCATAAAATGGACAAAAATTCCTCTAAATAAACAAATCAAAGCAAAACAAGATATGCAACCACCTTGGAAGATAAGACCTATCATGTTTACCTCACTAACCCTGAGAATGGTTTTTATGGGTTCAGGGATGTGAAGGGCTATTCTTTGTGCTCAGATCCCCTGGGAAACCCAACTGCCTACCTAATGGCACTGAACTGGATGTATAATAGGCTTTGCAATCTCAATAGGTTCAAAACAGAATTCTTGATTTCCATACTCTCCCCCTTTAACCACAGACATTTCCTTTCCCAGGCTCTCCCATTTCTGTAAGTGGTACTGGAATTCATAAGTTGCAAGGGCACAAAACAGTGAAGTTATCATCTTTAATTTCTATTCTTCCCTTATAGTCCAAATTCAATCCTTCATCAATTGACTGGATTTTCAAAATATATTCAGGGTCTCGACATCATGGAATTGAGAACATCTTCTTGACCAAAAGGGGGATGCAAAATGAAATGAAATAAAGTTTCAGCGGCTGAGAGATTCCAAATGGAGTTGAGAGGTCACTCTGGTGGGCATTCTTATGCACTATATAGATGACCCATTTTAGGTTTTAATGTATTGGAATAGCTAGAAGTAAATACCTGAAACTGTCAAACTGCAACCCAGTAGCCTTGACTCTTGAAGACGATTGTATTACAATGCAGTTTGCAAGGGGTGACAGTGTGATTGTGAAAACCTTGTGGATCGCACTCCCTTTATCCAGTGTATGGATGGATGAATAGAAAAATGGGGGCAAAAACTAAATGAAAAATAGGGTGGGGGGATGATTTGGGTGTTCTTTTTTTTTAATTTATTTTTTATTCTTATTTTTACTTTTTGCAGTATAAGGAAAATGTTCAAAAAATATATTGGGGTAATGCATGCACAATTATGTGATGGTACTGTGAACAGTTGATTGTACACCATGGATGATTGTATGATATGTGAATATATCTCAATAAAACTGAAAAAAAGGAAAAGAAAAAAAAGACAATGCACAGCAATATATATATACATGTATTCAGGGTCTGATTATATCTCACAATTTCTACTTTGACCACTCAAATCCCTGACACCATCATCTCTTGTTTGGGAGATCACAATTGCTACCCATATGATATCACATTTTTCTTTCTTGTTTAGTATCTGCTCACAACTTCTTATCTTTGCATCCTTGGGCAAATTATTTAACCTCTCAATTTTCTCTTTCACAAAATAAGGCCAACAATATTATCTACTTCTCATTTTTTTTGGTTGTGAAAAATTAAATACTTCAGTTAGAACTTTTTTTTAATTTAATTTAATTTTTTTTCTTTTTTTATTAAATTCAGTTTTATTGAAATACATTCACACACCATACAATCATCCATGATATACAATCCGCTGTCCACAGTATGATAACATAGTTATGCGTTCATCACCACAATCTATCTCTGAACATTTTCCTTACATCAGAAAGAACCAGAACAAGAATAAAAAATAAAAGTGAAAAAAGAACACCCAAATCATCCCCCCATCCCACCCCATTTGTCCTTTAGTTTTTATCCCCATTCCTCCACTCATCCATACACTAGATAAAGGGGATGTGATCCACAAGGTCTTCACAATCACACTGTCACCCCTTGTAATCTACATAATTACATAATTGTCTTCAGGAGTCCAGGCTACTGGGTTGGAGTTTGGTAATTTCAGGTATTTACTTCTAGCTATTCCAATACATTAAAGCCTAAGAGGTGTTATCTATATAGTGCCTAAGAATGTCCACCAGAGTGACCTCTCGACTCCATTTGGAATCTCTCAGCCACTGAAACTATTTCGTCTCATTTTGCACCCCCCTTTTGGTCAAGAAGATACTCTCAGTCCCATGATGCCGGGTCCGCATTCATCCCCGGGAGTCATACTCTGCGTTGCCAGGGAGATTTACACCCTTGGGAGTCGGGTCCCATGTAGAGGGGAGGGCAGTGAGTTCACCTGTCAAGATGGCTCAGTTAGAGACAGAGAGGGCCACATCTGAGCAACAAAGAGGTACTCAGGGGGAGACTCTTAGGCAGCATTACATACAACTTTAGACTCTCCTTTGTGGTAATGAGTTTCATAAGGGTAAGTCCCATGCTCGAGGGCTCAGCACATCAAACCGCCAGTCCCAATGTTTGTGACAACATCAACACCAGTCCAGGTGAGGATGGCCAACACATCCGCACCTTCCCCCAGATCCTCGGGGCTGGGGAGGGGGAGGCTGAAAATATATTTTTTATTATCTGCCCAAATTACTCTAGGATGTGTCACTATTTCACTCCAGCCTATACTAACCTACCGTGTCTCACTTCCTATTCAAAGTTCCATGCAGTTGTGGTGTTTGAATAAATCGTCTGTAGAGTTGTACCGTTTAGAAAATTTAGATCCTCTACCAAATAGATATCTATTCCCTTGGTCTCATATGAAAGTTGAAGTTTTAAAACACAATCAGTTTCAACCTTTACCCTTTGGCCTGGCTTGCCCTGGTCTTAACCAGACCTGCTTCATTCATATCACTAATTGAAGTCTGGGCTCTTTTTCAGCTTTTTTTTTTTTTTTGACAGTGGCTGTATGCACTAATACTGACATTCATATCTGCCGAGCTCTAGCTCTGAGTTTCAGGTGTCTCAGATATATGCATTGTTCCAGAGACCAATCAGGTTATACGCTAGGGGATCAGCATCTCAAAGTTTAGAGATAGACCTTACAATTCAGGGATAGAGTTAACTGCTGTAAGAGCTTACAATCTACAGACTATTACAATTATTGTGTCCACGTTAGGCTGTGATCTGAGATTCAATTCTGAGTTTACACATTGTAGTTAGTCCATATTGGTGAGGCATCATCCCTCTCACCATGTTTTCTCCAACACTTACTCCTATATATATATTTTCCTGCAATTTTATAGAGTTATATTCACATACCATACATTTATCCACAGTGTAAAATCAGTTGTTCATGGTCTCATCATAAAGTTGTACATTTATCACCACAATCAGCATTTGAACATACTGATTACTAGAAGAAAAATTGTTTTTTTTTAGCAATAAGAAAAAATGATAAAAAGAAAAATAACATGTCATATAATACAATATACTACTAAGGACAGCAAATAACACCACTGCCAAGAATCCCATATTACTCCCCTATATCCCCCTCTCATATACATTTAGCATTGGCATATTGCCTTTGTTACATTTAATGGAGGTATATTACAATGTTACTGTTGACCATATACTCCAGTTTGCTTTGATTATGTTTTTTCCTGTATAACATCCCTTTTTCAAATTTCTACATGGTTGACATTCATTTGTTTTCCCACATGCAAAAACATTTTTATATTTGTATATTTAGTAACAGTCATTGGCCACTCCAGTTTTTGCCAAGTTATACAGTCCCAGTCTTTATCATCTATCTTTATCTCTAGTGTCATACATTCTCCTATCCCACCTTGTGGAGAGCCGTCTCCCGGGACGGGCATAGCGCATGCGCTGTAAACCTGCTCCAAAGTCCCCCCGCCCATCGAGTGGTGCCAAGATGGCGCCCACATCCTGCTTCCGGCTTCTGATGTATGTAACCACCCGCTGTATTCACCAATCATGCTTGTGTGCGTGGCGTTAGCCCATTGGATACACGCAAGGTTTATAAGAAAGTTCCCGGGCAAAGCTCGGGGAGACAGCCCACAAGGAGCCGTACCTGACGGCCGCATCGAGGTTGTTCTCCCCCGAGGTGTCTCGCCCCGGGTGGAACCTGTAAAGATGATGATTGCCTAGTCCCATTAAAAGTTTATCTGCTTTACCACCGCGAGTCCTGAGTGATCACAAGTGCTCCGGGTAAGACGTTGTCCGCACCCTCTCTCCCCTTATCTCTCTGGTCCCCATCGCCGGCCGACCGAGGACTCGAGGCGGGGCGGAGAGAGCGCCGGACAAGTGGTGGCCCGTACGGGGAACCTCATTCGCGTTCCCCTCGACCCGACGGAGACGTGCTCCCGGGATCCGTGGCTTGACTTCCGCGACTGATCACCGCGAGAAGGTAAGCACCCCCTTTTTTTTCGTGCGAGGACTAGGGCCCGTGGGCGTTCAGGTAGCCCCGGGGACTCGGAAGAGCTCTCCGAGTGATTAAGAGATAGTGCCGACTGCAAGCATGGGGCAGTCTGAAAGCTCACCCCTATTAACCCCCTTAAAGACCCTTTTGAAGCAGCGGGGCTGGCGGTGATCGGCACAGCCATGCCGGCCGCGCGCGTGGAGTACATCGCGCCCTGGTGGGTCGTGTGGCTGCACCGCGTCCCCCACCTCAGCCTGCGCCTGCAGCCAGTGAACAGAACCTTCAACCCCCGCGACGAGAGCTACCAGGAGTCGCTGCTACTCCTGGGGCTGGTGGCCGCTGTCTGCCTGGGGCTGAACCTCGTCTTCCTCACGGCCTACCTAGTCTGGCTGTGCTGCGGGCGGCGGGACGGGGCAGCGCAGACCAAACAGCACAGCTCCTGCTGCGTCACCTGGGTGGCCGTGGTGGCCGGGCTCATCTGCTGCGCTGCGGTGGGCGTTGGTTTCTATGGAAACAGCGAGACCAATGATGGGGTGTACCAGCTGATCTACTCCTTGGACAACGCGAACCACACCTTCTCCGGGATCGATGCCCTGGTTTCCGGAACCACCCAGCAGATGAAGGTGGAACTCGAGCAGCACCTGGCCCGGCTCAGTGAGATCTTGGCTGCCCGGGGAGACTACCTGCAGACCCTGAAGTTTGTGCAGCAGATGGCGGCCAGCATCAGGGCCCAGCTCTCACGACTGCCGGTGTGGACGGACGTCACCGCAGAGCTGACCGAGGTGGCCGGCCAGACCAGCTATGTGGAGTACTACAGGTGGCTCTCCTACCTCCTGCTCTTCATCCTGGACCTGGTCATCTGCCTGGTCACCTGCCTGGGACTGGCCAAGCACTCCAAGTGTCTGCTCGCCTTGATGCTGTGCTGCGGGGTGCTGGCCCTGATTCTCAGCTGGGCTTCCCTGGCTGCAGACACCGCCGCCGCCGTGGGCACCAGTGACTTCTGCGTGGCTCCTGACACCTTCATCCTGAACATCACACAGGGCCAGGTTAGAACAGAGGTGACCCGCTACTACCTGTATTGCAGCCAGAGTGCAAGCAGCCCCTTCCAACAGGTGCTGACTGTCTTCCAGCGCTCACTGACCACCATGCAGATCCAGATTGGGGGGCTGCTGCAGTTTGCCGTGCCCCACTTCCCCTCGGCAGAGGGAGATCTGCTCGAGACCCAGCTGCTGCTGAACTCATCTGAGGCCGGCCTTCACCAGCTGACGGCCATGCTGGATTGTCGGGGGCTGCACAAGGACTACCTGGATGCCCTCACTGGCGTCTGCTACGACGGCATCGAGGGCTTGCTCTACCTCGGCCTCTTCTCCCTCCTGGCTCTCTTGGCCCAATTTGACTAATTGGATTCTCTTGATGGTGGGACTATTGGTGGGATTAGTCATTGTTAAATCTTTGCTAGAACGCCTGTTTCAAGCGCGGCAGTACCGTGTTACCACTATGATGGCTATGTCCTCCACCTTTGATACCCCCAACAGCGACCATTCTGATGGCCATACCCCATCCTGGCCGCCTCGGGCGGGGCACTCGGGAGCGAGGTTTGTAGCTAAGCGCGCAGCTGTGTCCCGGGTATAACGGGCGACGCCAGCAGTCATAATTTTTGTCTCAGGTAGGTCCCTAAGGCAGAGTCATAGTTGTGGCCAGACTTGACTCTAGCCAATGCATAGGGACGCCTAGTGACGCCTCCGACTCTGGTTAATGCTATCCCTGCCCCCGCCTTTGTCCCCCAGTTGCAAGGCAAAGCACTGCAGGGAGAGTCATGTTGTTTCCAGCTCACGGACTCTCCTGTCTCCATATGAGGTGAGCATTCTGGTCGGTGCTAGAGGCTCCGCCGCTAAATGGCTGAGACCTAGTCCAGACTCCCCAAAGCACCGGAACAAATTGTGAGCCATCTGGGTTCACGGGAGCACACTCATCACTGGGGACACTGGGTCGATATAAATAATAAAGGGGGAGATGTGGAGAGCCGTCTCCCGGGACGGGCATAGCGCATGCGCTGTAAACCTGCTCCAAAGTCCCCCCGCCCATCGAGTGGTGCCAAGATGGCGCCCACATCCTGCTTCCGGCTTCTGATGTATGTAACCACCCGCTGTATTCACCAATCATGCTTGTGTGCGTGGCGTTAGCCCATTGGATACACGCAAGGTTTATAAGAAAGTTCCCGGGCAAAGCTCGGGGAGACAGCCCACAAGGAGCCGTACCTGACGGCCGCATCGAGGTTGTTCTCCCCCGAGGTGTCTCGCCCCGGGTGGAACCTGTAAAGATGATGATTGCCTAGTCCCATTAAAAGTTTATCTGCTTTACCACCGCGAGTCCTGAGTGATCACAAGTGCTCGGGGTAAGACGTTGTCCGCACCCTCTCTCCCCTTATCTCTCTGGTCCCCATCGCCGGCCGACCGAGGACTCGAGGCGGGGCGGAGAGAGCGCCGGACACCACCTCTTTCAGCTTTACTCACAGACATCTTTGTTCAGTGTACTTACGATACCGTGCTACCGTCACACAGTATTATGCTATCTATTTCTGGATCTATGCAATCAATCCTAAACATTCTGTAGTCCTTCAGCATCAAATGGCTGATCTCTGCCCTCTTTCTATCTCCTGGTCGCCTGTGTTGTCAGCTATTAACTCCCAAAGTTTGTTCATTAATGTCTGTTCATATTAGTGAGACCATACAGAATCTGTCCTTTTGTTTCTGGCTAACTTCACTCAACATAATGTCCTCAAGGTTCATCCACATTATTACATGATCCATGTCTTTGTTCCGTCTTACAGCTGCATAATATTCCATCATGTGTATATACCACAGTTTGTTTATCCACTCGTCCTTTGATGGACATTTGGGCTGTTACCATCTCTTGGCAATTGAGAATAGTGCTGCAATAAACATTGGTTTACAAATGTCTGTTTGTGTCTTAAGTTTCAGTTCCTCTGAGTATATACCCAGCTGGGTCATATGGCAAATCTATATTTAGCTTCCTGAGGAACCTCCATACTGTCTTCCAGAGTGGTTGCACCATTGTACATTCCCACCAACAATGAATAAGTGTGCCTCTTTCTCCACATCCTCTCCAGCACTTGTCATTTTCTGTTTTTTGGATAATGGCCATTCTGGTAGGTGTGAGATGATATCTCATTGTGGTTTTGATTTGCATTTCCTTAATAGCCAGTGAAGTTGAGCATTTTTTCATATGCTTTTGAGCCATTTGTATTTCCTCTTCAGAAAAATGTCTGTTCATGTCTTTTGCCCATTTTTTAATTGGATTGTTTGTCTTTCTGTTATTGAGATGCAAGATTCCTTTATATATTCGGGATATTAATCCCTTATCTGATATGTGGTTTCCAAATATCATCTCCCATTGTGTAGGTTGCCTTTTTACTTTTCTAACAAAGTCCTTTGATATACAAAAGTGTTTAATTTTGAGGAGATCCCATTTGTCTATTTGTTCTTTGGTTGCTCGTGCCTTGGGTGTGAGGTCTAAGAAACCACCTCCTTTCACAAGATCTTTAAGATATTGCCCTACATTTTCTTCTAAGAGTTTTATGGTCTTGGTGCTAATGTTTAGGTCTTTGATCCACTTTGAGTTAATTTTGGTATAAGGTGTGAGATGGACATCCTCTTTCATTCTTTTGGAAATGGATATCCAGTTCTCCAAACACCATTTATTGAACAGGCTGCTCTTTCCCAGTTGCTTTGGCTGAACTGCCTTATCAAAGATCAGTTGTCCATAGATGTAAGGGTCTACTTCTGAACACTCAATTCGATTCCGTTGATCAGTGTATCTGACCTTATGCCAGTACCATGCTGTTTTGAGCACTGTAGCTTTGTAATATGCTTCAAAGTCAGGTAGTGTGAGCCCTCCCACTTCATTCCTCTTTCTCAAGACATTTTTGGCTATTCGGGGCACCTTACCCTTCCAAATAAATTTAGTTATTGGTTTTTCTATTTCTGTAAAGTAAGTTGTTGGGATTTGAATTGGTATTGCATTGAATCTGTAAATCAGTTTAGGTAAAATTGCCATCTTAACTATATTTAGTCTTCCAATCCATGAACATGGTATTTTCTTCCATTTTTTCAGGTCTTGTTCAATTTCTTTTAGCAGTTTCTTATAGTTTTCTATGTAAAGGTCTTTTGTGTCCTTGGTGAAGTTTATTCCTAAATACTTGATTCTTTTGGTTGCTATTGTAAATGGGATTTTTTTCTTGATTTCCTCCTCTTGTTGCACATTACTTGTGTATAGGAACACTACAGATTTTTGCATGTTGATCTTGTAGCCTGCCACTTTGCTGTATTCATTGACTAGTTCTAGTAGCTTTGCTGTAGACTTTTCTGGATTTCCTACATATAGAATCATGTCATCTGCAAATAGTGAAAGTTTTACTTCTTCCTCTCCAATTTGGATGCCTTTTATTTCTTTTTCTTGCCTAATTGCTCTAGCTAGAATTTCCAGCACAATGTTGAATAACAAAGGTGATAGTGGGCATCCCTGTCTTGTTCCTGATCTTAGAGGAAAAGCTTTCAGTCTCTCCCCATTGAGTGTGATGTTAGCTGTGGGTTTTTCATATATTGCCTTTATCATATTGAAAAATTTCCCTTCTATTCCTATCCTTTGTAGTGTTTTCATCAGGAAAGGATGTTGAATTTTGTCAAATGCCTTTTCTGCATCAGTCGAGGTGATCATGTGGTTCTTCTGCTTTGATTTATTGATGTGGTGTATTACATTAATTGATTTTCTTGTGTTGAACCAGCCTTGCATACCTGGAATAAATCCCACCTGGTCGTGGTGTATAATTCTTTTAATGTGCTGCTGGATTCAATTTGCGAGTATTTTGTTGAGGATTTTTGTGTCTATATTTATTAAAGAAATTGGTCTATAATTGTCTTTTTTTGTAGTATCTTTGCCTGGTTTTGGTATTAGGGTGATGATGGCTTCATAGAAAGAGTTAGGTAGTTTTCCCTCTTCTTCAGTTTTTTTGAAGAGATTGAGCAGGATTGGTGCTAATTCATTCTTGAATGCTTGGTAGAATTCACATGTGAAACCATCTGGTCCTGGGCTTTTCCTTTTTGGGAGCTTTTTGATGACTGACTCAATCTCTTTACTTGTGATTGGTTTGTTGAGGTCATCTATTTCTTCTTGAGTTAATGTTGGTTGTTTATGCTTTTCTAGGAAGTTGTCCATTTCATCTAAGTTCTCTAGTTTATTAGCATATAGTTGCTCATAGTATCTTCTCATTATCTCCTTAATTTCTGCAGGGTCGTTAGTTATATTTCCTTTCCCATTTCTGATTGCATTTATTTGCATCTGCCCTCTCTTTTTTTTTTTTTGTTAGCCTAGCCAGTGGTCCATCAATTTTATTGATTTTCTCAAAGAACCAACTTCTGGTTTTGTTGATTCTCTCTATTGTTTTCCTGTTTTCAGTTGCATTTATTTCTGCTCTAATCTTTGTTATTTCTTCCCTTCTGCTTGCTTTGGGGTTAGATTCCTGTTCTTTCTCTAATTCCTCCAGGTGAGCAGTTACCCCTTCAATTTTTGCTCTCTCTTCTCTTTTAATATAGGCATTTAGGGCAATAAATTTCCCTCTCATCACCGCCTTTGCTGCATCCCATACGTTTTGATAAGTTGTGCTTTCATTGTCATTTGCCTCGAGGTAATTACTAATTTCTCTTGTAATTTCTTCCTTTACCCACTGGTTTTCTAAGAGGGTGTTGTTTAGCCTCCATATGTTTGTGAATTTTATGGCCTTCTGCCTTTTATTTATTTCCAACTTCATTCCATTGTGGTCTGAGAAAGTGTTTTGTATAATATGAATATTTTTAAATTTGTTGAGACTTGCTTTGTGACCCAACATGTGGTCTATCCTAGAGAATGTTCCATGAGCACTTGAGAAAAAAGTGTATCCTTCTGTTCTTGGATGTAGTGTTCTATAAATGTCTGTCAAGTCTAGTTCATTTATCATACAATTCAACATCTCTGTTTCTTTAGTGATCCTCTGTCTAGATGTTCTATCCATTGATGAGAGTGGTGTATTGAAGTCTCCAACTATTATTGTAGAGGTATCTATTTCTCCTTTCAGTGATCACAGTGTTTGCCTCATGAATTTTGGGGCATTCTGGTTTGGTGCATAAATATTCATGACTGTTATGTTTTCTTGATGAATTGACCCTTTTATTAATATATAGTGTCCTTCTTTGTCTCTTTTAATTGTTTCACTTTTGAAGTCTAACTTGTCTGATATTAATATAGCTACTCCTGCTTTTTTCTGGTTGTTGTTTGCATGAAATATCTTTTTCCAACCTTTCACTTTCAGTCTATGTTTGTCCTTGTGTCTAAAGTGAGTTTCTCGTAGACAGCATATAGATGGGTCCTGTTTTTTAATCCATTCTGCCAGTCTGTGTCTTTTTATTGGGGAGTTTAATCCATTTACATTTAGAGTTATTACTGTAAAGGCTGTACTTTCTACTACCATTTTGTTTTTTGGAATTTATATGTCATATCTTATTTTTTCCTCTCCTTTTACCTTTCCTGATAATCTTCATTTCTGCACTCTTCTCCAACTCTCTCTCTCCTGTCTTTTCCTATCAGCCTGTAGCACTCCCTTTAGTATTTCTTGTGGTGCCGGTCTCTTATTCACAAACTCTCTCAGTGTCTGTTTGTCTGAAAATGTTTTAATCTCTCCCTCATTTTTGAAGGAAAGTTTTGCTGGATATAGAATTCTTGGTTGGCAGTTTTTCTGTTTCTGTATCTTAAATATATCATGCCACTGTCTTCTTGCCTCCATGGTTTCTGCAGAGAAATCTGTACATAGTCTTATTGACCTTCCCTTGTACGTGATGGATTGCTTTTCTCTTGCTGCTTTCAGAATCCTCTCTTTGTCTTTGACATTGGACAATCTGACCAGTAAGTGTCTTGAAGTAGGTCTATTGGGATCTATTCTATTTGGGGTATGTTGTACTTCTTGAATCTCTAATTTTCTGTCTTTTATAAGAGTTGGGAAATTTTCAGTGAATATGTCTTCTATTACTCTTTCTGCCCCTTTTCCCCTCTCTTCTCCTTCTGGGATACCCATAACACGTATATTTGTGCATTTCATGTTGTCACTCAGCTCCCTAAGACCCTGCTCATATTTTTCCATTTTTTTCACCATCTGTTCTTTTGTGTGTATGAAATCGAATGACCTGTCTTCCAGTTCACTGATCCTTTCTTCTGCCTGTTCAAATCTACTGTTGTGTCCTTCCATTGTGTTTTTCATCTCTTCCATTGTGGCCTTCATTCCCATGAGTTCTGCCATTTGTTTTTTTAAGTTTATGAATTCTTCTTTATGGTCAGCCAGTGTCTTCTTTATATCCTTCAGCTCTTTTGCTATATCTTCCTTCATTTCATCAAATTTATTTAGCATTAGTTGCCTCCACTCCTGTGTCTCAGCTGAGCTATTAGTTTGTTCCTTTGGCTGGTCCATGTTTTCGTGTTTCCTGGTATGGCTTGTTATCTTAAGTTGTCTAGGCATCTGATTTTCTTGGTTAGTTTATTTTGGAGCTTCTTTTCTGTCTTTTACCTAGTGGTTTTCTCATTCATTGGCTTTGTTCTCTGGCCTCTGTTATTCAGTTCAACTTATTCTAGACCTCTAACTTAGGTTCTATTTAGTTGATCAGAATTTTTCCCCTCTTGTTTTCTCTGTTTCTTGCTCTGCCTCTATGTAACCTTTTTGTGAGTGGGTCTTCTCAGACATGGTTGACCCTAGTCAGATTTTCCCAGTCTAGTAAGGCCCAGGTCTCATTGGGAGGGTATGGAGTTTTCCTGAGAATGAGACCCTACTATGAGGCCTTTAGAATTGGTGCTTTTCCTCTCCTGTCCAGCAGGTGGTGCTGGCCAGCCTGCAGTTCCCCCACCAGTGTAAGGAGGTATGGAGCCTTTAGTTCTCCTGGTGACTCTGATCCTGTCAGGGGCATGGCTGACTGAAGCCGGAATCTGAATTCCGGCCCCTGGGGTCTGAATTCCCAGAAGGGGGACTGCCAGTTGAGCTGGACCTCCTCCACTCTCCCAATCCTCAGAACTCCAGTTGTCTCTCAGGGGCACTATTCCCTTCTCCCCTCTCCTCTTTGGGGCCTCTCCAGGTAGATTCCTTGGTCAGCCTGAGTTGCCAATTAAAGACGGGGGTGGAGGCCTTCAGTAGTGAATATGGAATTCAAAGATACTGTGGGTACTCTGTCTCCCCCAAGCCCAGCCTAGTCCCTCAACCTTGGCTTTCCAATAGAGAATATTACTTTTTGATTTAAAAAAAAATAGAAATAGAAAAGAAATCAAGAAAAAGAGAAAAGGAAAAAAAAAAAAAAGTCTCTTTTAAAAGTCTTTCCCCAGCCTGGAAGTTTTGTCAGTGTCAGAATAGAGCATTTAAAGATATGCCTTGGGCTACTGTCTGATAATTACTCTCCAATGGCTTCAGTTCCACCCCTGCTGGGGGCTATTGAAATGCAAACAGATAAAGGATCAATGAGAAGCCAGAAGGGACAAAATGTAGGGGGAAAAAAATGGCTTTTTTGGAGTCTGGGAATGGGTGCCCACTTTTACGTGCCCCCACTTCTCGGAGCCCAGCCCTTCTTTAGCACCCCAGCTCCCAAAGTTAGTTAATTAATTTGTTAATTAATTCTGCAGTTGAGGCTGGGTTGAGCCTCCTTTCTTGCCCTCAGCAGATTGCTGTTTTTTGGGGTTTTTTTCCCCCCATTTCAGGGAGCTGGCAGCAAGACAGTCTGTGAGGTCTGGGTGGGGAGGGGCGCCAGACTCCTGGTCCGGGAACTTACAATGTTCGCTGCGATCTCAGCTTTTCCTCCAATTCCAAACTTGTGTCCAATGTGTGACTGGTTACCGGAGACCCCGAAAACACTGTTTCACATAGTTCTTGGGTAATTGCCAGCTGCTCTAGGGGAGAGACGAAATTCTGCTCCTCACCACTCCACCATCTTGCACCGCCTCCTCAGTTAGAACTTTTAGAAATGTTCTTGGCACATAGTAAACCCTTCATAAAGTTTTTTTGTTTGTTTTTGTTTTATGTCACACAGAAGCCACAAGAAATCATTAAAGATATAAGTCAGACCATATAAGCTAATACTTAAATTCCTCTGCAAGAAAAAAGAGCAAAGATTGTCCAAGACAAACGTGAAGCATTAGAATACTTTTAGGAGGGAGTGATCTTCTAGACGTCAAAACCTATTGTGATTCTCTAATGAATAAGACAGTGGGGGATTACTGTAGGGATATCCTAATACACAAATGGAATGTGTATGGATTCCAGGTACAAATCCATGCATATAATATATCATATGTTATGACAGAGCAAGAATATCAGACAGACCACTTAATAGTGCTAGAACTTCTGGTTGTCCCTGTAGAATGAAAATATGAAATTCAATATGAATTCAAGTTCAATATGAAGTGAATAAGAAAATATGAAATTGAATTCCTACCCGTGGCTACCTACCAGGCACTGGACTAGGGGAGATTTTCCCAAATCTAAACCAAAAAACAAAAGATTGATAAATTTAATGTGCACCGTTTATCAAATAAATGAAGGCCTACTCTTTATCAAACAAGCCAATTGACAACCAAACAAAACAGTTTACAGTGATTGAAAAGAGGAAACATTAAATGAGAGAAGATGTTTTCACTATGCAATCAACAAATTTAAATTCAAATTATAGAACGAAAACCTACAGAATAATACCAAAAGAAATCCCATTAGGAAATGGCCAAAAGCTGGAAGTGTCATTTCACAGAAGAAAAAGCACACATGACCCATAAAGCTTTGCAGAGATGCTCAACCTCAATATTTATAAAGTACATGCGACACAAACAAAGAAAATAGAATTTCACCACAGATGGTAAAAGTATTAAGAAGCAGGGAGATATCAAATGTTGTCAAGGATATATAGTAATATGAACTTTCATTCACTGTCAGAGTATGACTTCATCAGACCAATTTGGAAAAGAGTTTGGTATTTCATAACAAACCTGCATGTCCACATAATTTATAAACCAGCTATCACATTTTTGGGTAAAGTTTTGCCTAATAGGGGTTCAGAGATGGCAAGAAAAGGTGAAGTTGAAGGAAAATATGTATATATTTGTATACAATATTTTTTTTCAGAAGGAGTTGGAGAATTAGTCTGGAATAAGAAGCAGAAACCATTTATATCTCAAGTTGTAAGGGTTGTGAGAGAAATAATGTAAAAGGAACAATTTCATAAATTCTATGATTTCCAGAAGGAAATCTTAGCAAGACTATATTTTCTGTTCCTTGTACATATTGGTTGAAATGACACTTATAAAATGAACAAATAAATATTTAAACTAAATCTACTTCTTGGGGGAAAAAAGAAAATCCTCTCAAGTCAAAAAAGAAATACTATTACTATTACAGAACAATTCTAAGTGATTTTTTTTTGTTGTTGAATGCTTAGTATGTGCCAGAAATTCTGAAAATAACTTTAGACATATTGACTAACTTAATCTTTACAGATAACTTATAAATTAGGATATATTATTTCCTGATTCTTTAGATCAAATAACTGAGGCTTATGGAGTTTAAGTCATTTTTGTAATGTCACTCAGTTCCTATCTGGAAGATCCAGGATTCAAAATCAAGCAACATAGCTCTTGAATTTTTAATATTCTTTGTATACTATCATTCATAGTTATCACTTGAAACTTCCTGATGAGAATATTGTATATCTGAACAAACATAACACTGAAAAACAAGTATCAAAATTTTTTCTTTTATCAAAGTGAATTATTGTTGGAAGCCACTCAGGAAGATGTATTTCATTAATCCTTGCAGATAGGAGTGGACACGGTTATCCCATGTGCCAGTTCAATGTATTATGTCCCCCAAAACACATTATCTTTGATGTAATCTTGTGTGAACAGATGTATCAGTGTTGATTAGATTGCAATTCTTTGAGTGATTGAGATGCAACCCACCCAATGTGGGTGATGACTGTAATTGGATAATTTCCATGGAGGTGTTGCCCCACCTATTCAGGGTGGGTGTGAATTAAATTACTGGAGCACTATATAAGCTCAGACAGAAGGAGCAAGCTGCTACAGCCAAGAGGGACTCTTTGAAGCAAGCACAGGAGCTGCAGATGAGGGACAGTACGAAGATGCCCATTGAAAGCAGACTTTTGGGAGAAGCTAAGAGAGGACAAATGCCCCAAGAGCAACTAAGAGTGCCATTTGGAAGAGGAACTGTGGCCTAGAGAGGAACATCCTGGGAGAAAGCCATTATGATACCAGAACTTGGAGCAGACACCAGCCATGTGCCTTCCCAGCTAACAGAGGTTTTCTGGATGCCATTGGCCATCCTCCAGTGAAGGTACCTGATTGTTGATGCATTACCTTGGACACTTTATGGCCTTAAGACTGTAACTGTGTAACCAAATAAACCCCTTTTTATAAAAGCCAATCCATTTCTTGTGTTTTTCATTCCAGCAGCATTAATTAGCAAATGAGAACATCCCATTAGAGTATAAACTGGACATTATGAGGAATTTTATATGAGATTTTTGTGCTTTGGTTTCCAAGGGGAGGACACCTGTAAATACTTGATCAAGAGACTTTCTATTCTTTATGTTTTCCAGATAGGCTGCTTGTATTGGAATTTTTTTTAAGCTAGATGATGCAGGTCCCAACTTTCTATTTCTAAGCCACATTACATATGAACCAGTGTCCTATGAGATTAAAAGTTGTTTAAAAATATACCTGGTTAAATATGTTTGGAAAAACTCTTCAGTTAAGCAAAGTAAAATGAGCAACTTTTTTCAACTAATATTTTTCCCAAATGATAAGGGGGGACATAGTATGAAGTATTTCCCAAACTTAACACCTAGTTACAACTCTTGGCAAATTTTTAGAATCAATGTTTAAAATTTTGCTTCCCTTGAAAATCCTCTTGATAAAAATACAGTAGCTTTACTCATAAAATTACTCCAATGAAAAAGCATGTTAGTAAAATTTTCAATAAAATGAAGGTAGCAGTTAACTTCCAGTGCTGTTAAATGGAATAATATAAACAGGCCTACACGGGGTGTAAGGACGTTATACATGAGCACCTGGGTTAAATGCATAAACAGATTCAGATCACAAACAGATACTTATTTTTCCCCAACACAGTGCTGTGTGTTTTGTTGTTGTTGTTTAAATGTGTCTGTGTTTGTTGGTTTGTGTGTACAAATTGCAAACAGATCCATTTATCCTTTATTTGGGAATGTTAAAGGTGATATTAGAGGGGCTGCCCTTCCCAGGCCTAGAGCTATGGGATAGGCACTCATGGGGTTCCCAGATTTCCCAGTGACCTTCAGGAACTGTTTCCACTAACATGGAGGCAGGGCTTTGGCCCACTTAGTGCTTGTCTGGTTCTGAGTGAAAACCCAGAGGAAGACTTATGTCAAGCGAACTGTTGACAGTACAACCACTGGTGACAGAAAACTTCAAAGCTGTAGCTATAGACTTCATGCAGGAAGAGTGGGCCTTGCTGGACACATCCCAGGAAAAGCTTTTCAAAGATGTGATGCTGGAGAATTTCAATCATCTGGTGTCAATGGGGTATCAGGTCTACATAACAGATGTGCTTTCCCAGTTGGAGCAAGGAGAGGAACTGTGGAGGGAAGGAATAGGATTTCTCTAAAACCAGAGTTCAGGCAGGGAAAGTGGCCTTAAAAAAGAAGAAATGATACCCATGCAAGACACCTGCAGGAAGGGCACAACTGTCACCATATCACTGACATCTCACACTTGAGAGAATCCCTTTGAATGGAATGATTTACAAGGTGATTTCACTCACAGATCTATAGAGACTCAATATCTGTTAACTAACATGGGAAAGAAACCCTATGATAGCAAAACATTTGGGAAATTTGTCAGTGACCAGTCATTTTTTTAGTCAACATAAACAAATTCAAAATAGAAGTAAATCATATGAACTCCGTCTATGTCGCTAAACCGTTATTCAACATTCTGGCCTTAGACAGTACAATGGCACTCACATTGAAGAGAAGCCATATGAATGTCATCTGTGTGAGAAAACAGTCAATAGAAGTTCTGACCTCAGATGACAATGCGAGAATCCATACTGGACAAAAACCATAGACATGCCATATATGTGGGAAGTCCTTTAATAATAATTCTATCTTTAAACTTTAGAGAATTCACACTGGAGAGAAACCCCATGAATGTCATCTATTTGTGAAAGCCTTCAATAATTCTGACTTTAAACAACATGAGAAAATTCACACTGGAGAGAAACCCCATGAATGTCAGGTATGTGTGAAAGTCTTCAGTTGACGCTTTGCCCTTAGACAACATGAGATAATTCACACTGGAAATAAACCATAAGACTGCCATGTATGTCAGAAAGCCTTCAAAATTATGATCTTAAACAACATGAGAAAACTCATTCTATAAATGTTTTTAATATGGAAGAGACTTCAACCGTGTCTTTAATCTTTAAACATACCAGGGAACGCACACTGAAGAAACACTACGTTTATCATCAGTGTGGAATAGCCTTTAATCATCCTTACTACCTCAGGCAACTTAAGTGAATTCATACTGGAGATAATCCATATGAATGTCAACTATGCAGCAAAACCTTTAGTAGATCTACTGGCCACATACAACTTGAGAGAACTCACAATATAAATGAAATGTATGGGAAGAGTCTTCATCCACACCTCTAACTGACAAACCAGAGAAATCACATATGAGAGAAATGTCTTTGCCTGTAATCAATGTTGAAATGCCTTAATTTAAAATGTATCCCGTACACGAAATGGGTGTCCTCTACAAAAGAGAAACCCTTGGTCTGTAATCCCTATTTACTATTATTCAGCCACACACCAGTCTTGGTGTGCATGAGAAAACTCAGTGTAGGAATAACTTCTAAAAAAGGAAATAAGAGAAAATAAGAGGAAAAAGTCTTTACCAGGAGGATAAGGTTTTTTGTTTTTTTGTGTTTTTTTTTTGTGGAGTGCCTCATAATTCATGCTAGAGAAGTTATTCAATGATAAATCATGAGAAATTATTTATTCATACAGTGACACTTGGGGACATGTGAGGAGTTACACTTGTAAATCACTGTCCGTGTCACGAATGAGGGGGTGTATTCCATGATCACTTACACCCTACCCAGCATTTAATATTCTTACACTGAGGAGAAAACAATCCTAAAGTCACTGTGAAAGAAACTTCAGCTGGGTTTCACATCAGAAAACTCAGACTGTAAAAGTAAACAACAATAACAAAACCTCGAAAGTACCTTTAATCACACAATTCAACAAAGAATGCAAAATTTTGAAAGGATCTATTGAAAATATGTCTTAAATAATGTACGATTGCAAAGTGATCTGGAAATACTGAATGCAGAATTTTGCATAATATTTGAATAATAATTTCTTATTATTCTAATAAGAAATTAGATTGTGTTCAAAAGATTAGTACTTCCATATATGTAAGCAGTAAAAGTTGTTCCTGAAAAATAAAAAAAAGTGATATGTGACAAAAATGAGGAAAAGATAAGAGAATCACAGTGCATGCACCATACATTGTCCATTTGGGGGAAAATGATTACTTCATACCATATCAAAATAATAAGTTCTAAACAGATTTAGGAGACATTTTTTTCAGTACCAAGGAAGACATTTTTCTTTGCAAATATAATTATATTTTTGAGTACATGGAAGGCTGTAATAAGTAAAGCAGAACACCTAGAAGCCAAAAGTGATAATAATAATAAATACCACAAATGCTGAGCAGTTATTCTCTGCCAAACCCTACCTAGGTTCTTTACATGAATTAACTAATACTTCTTCACAATCACCCTAGAGGCAATTACTATTATTTTCCTCTTATATGTATTAACTAATGAAGCTCAAAGAGGTTTCTGTCCAATATTTCACAGTTAGTAAGTAATAAAGTCAGGATTTACACTGATATAGTTTGGCTTTAGAAGAAAAATATCAGATACCATTTTCCAATTTGAATAAATTTAGAAAAAAAATCATTATTGTACAGATATAATGGATATGTGGAAGGAGGGATTCTCATACAATGCTGTGGTTACTATAATTTTGGCATTAAAATCAAAGTTTAAAATATGCCTACTTATTGACTCAGCCTTTGCACTTTTAGGTATTTACTCCTTATTTATCCCCAGTTTGATTTTTTTGTTTCTTGTTTGCACTACATATGAAAGAAATGTTACTATGATATTTTGGGGCTGTTAGGTTTTCTAACTTGTCTTTTGGAAAATGAAATTTAACCAATGTATTAGTCAGGGTTCTCTGGGGAAACAGAATCAACAGGAGATATCTGTAAATATGAGATTTCATAAAATGTCTCATGCAACTGTGGGGATGCATGAGTTCAAATTCCATAGGGCAGGCTGCAAGCTGGCAACTCCGATGAAGGTTGTCAGTGAATTCCCCATTAGAGGCTGGCTGGCTGAAGTAGAGATGAAAATTCTGTTTTGACTGCTGAAGTCACCACTTCTCCTTTTAAATCCTTCTACTGATTGGATTAAACATCTCTCATTGCAGAAGACACTCCCCTTAATTGATTGTAAATATAATCAGCCATAGAAGAAAACATCTTACTGATGATTTAAGTCCATGAATTGTCCTCACAGTAGCAGTTAGGCCAGTGCTTGCTTGACCAGACAACTGGGCACCATTACCTGGCCAAAATGACATGTGAAACTAACCATTACAACCAATATGAAAAAAGCTGGAAGAGAATATAGGTATTTCCTACTCTATCTTTTGATATGATAGTTACCAAAATTGGGACATAGTGAGGTTAAATATTTGCATCTAACCATACAAATTAGTCTAGATAAGAGTAGAACATATTCTGTCCCTATTCCAGTAGCGACGCTTTCTTTCCCATATACTTTTTTTCTTTTATTCTGCAGATATTTTGTTATTAGTAGAAAAAGATCATGCAGCTACACCACAGTTCAAGAAATCTTTGTTTCTTTCAAAATTCCAGCTCCTCAAAATAGATACATGTCAAATTTTCTTATTGTAATGAACAGGAAGTGATAAAGACTTGGCTTCAGGCAACTAAACAGATCATATCTGAACTTGCTGTTTTGGATTTATTTATGGAAACATATAAAATGAATATCACTCATAAACCCTGCCAGTAAATATTAAACTTCAAAGTAAATTATGTCATAACAATAGCAAAATCCACACAAGGAAGAGAATGGGTTTTAAAAAATATTTGAATCAAAATTATTATTATTAAAATGTAGCAATAATACCATAGTTTATGGATTCCAAAGTTAAAGTGACCCTACAAGCTCCCCAACTGTATCATGCCACATTCAAAGACCATTCCTGCAGGGTATCCTCTCAGACATTTATCTGTATACCACATACCTCGGTATTTTTCCTGGGTTTTGATTCTGCATAAAAGAGATTATGTTTTGGGTATCTTTCCCCAGATGGAAAAATAAACCTATCATTCTTCTTTTAAGTACAGCAGAATATGCCCTAAAATTGGATGTCCTTGAATAAATAACTTTGTATTTTTGTGCCAGTATTTTGATAAATACAAGAAATGTAATTGCTCGGTCAAATGATATGCATTTCATAATTGTTAATCAAATTATCCAAAAGAGCTATTCCAGTTCAAACTTCCAACATTTGTGGATGGAATGAGTATATCCCCAATTATCAATTTTTTTTTTTTAGAATTAGGCTTATCATAATGATATTTTATGTTTTTTTCAATCTAATGGACATATTATTAAGAAAGATTTAATCAAAATTACTTTGGAATATTCTGTGTTGTTTAAAGAGTAATACCTATTTATTGGTGAATGTGTTCTGCATTTAATGTATCCCTAAGGTAAAAATTTTTACGACTATCAAAATTCATTTTTAAACCAAAAGCTTATTAAAGTCAATTAGAAAATGATATCTTTGTTTATGTAACATTTCTCTTGCAAAGCAAAGGGATCCCCATACAATCTCCAGGAGGTAAAGCGAACAAGTATGCTTCTCATTCATTTTATAGATCTGTACATATAGATCTGCAATGGTCAAATTCTTGTGTAATGGTGAAAAGAAGGTTAAGCTAGAGTTCAAATGGAATTAAGAATTTTAAGATTTTATTATATTATATTTTATTTTATTTTTCTAAATAATCATTCCCCATCTTCTCCTCTCCCTATTCCCTCTAGATTAGGTAAACTCTAATCCACTTTCTATCTCTGTGAATTTGCTAGTTTTAATCATCTTCTGTAAGTGATAGCATACAATATTTTCCTTATATATCTTGCTTATTTCACTCAATGATTTCAAGATTCTTACATGTTGTATGTCTCAGAAATTCATTCTTTCTTATGGTCAAATAATGTTCCATTGAGTGTATGTACCACTTTTTGTTCATTTGTTGAACACTTGGGTTGTTTTTACCTTTTGGCTATAGTGAATAACACTGCTATAGACATCATCCTCAATTATCCATTTGAGACCCTAATTTTGCTTTCCTTGGGCATCTACCCAAAAGTGGAATTGATGGTTCATATGGTAATTCTATATTTAACTTTCTGAGGAACCACTGTATTGCTTTTCACAGTGGCTGCACCATTTTATATTCCCAGCAACAATACACTAGAGTTCTAGTTTCTCCATATTCTTGCCAATGCTTGTGATTTTTCACCTTTGTAATAGCCATCCTCATGGGTGTGAAGTGGTACCTCAATGTGGTTTTTATTTGCATTTTAGAGATTATTTCAGATGCTGAGCTTCTTTAAATGTTTTTTTCCAATTTATGAGTTATTTTTACTTCCTATGTTAACTGATTCATGTCCTTAGTTAATGACAGCTCATAACATTTGCTCCCCCTTTCCTGTGTGGCTGATTCTTTTCTTATTGCTTTGAAGAAACTATTTATATAATAATGTATTAGCCTATTATCTGATATGTATCTTCCAAATAAATGCTTTTAGTTTCTGAGAATATCCTTGTTGTCCTTTGCCAAGTAAAAATTGATTTCATTTTCATTTATCCAAATCCATCAATCTTTTCTGTAAGACATGTTGGTTGTTTGTCTTTGTACTTATCAAGGCCAAAAATATTACATATATAATGTGTATATATATATATATATATATATATATATTCATGCTTATGTCTTTATAAATAGATGCATATGTATATAGATTTATAACATATATAGTGGGTGCATACACACACACTCTGTTAAGCTCTTTTGTTCATCTGGGATTTAATTTCTGTATATGATATAATATAGATTAATATTTTTTCTCAATTTGATAGTCATGGTGTCAATGCCACATATTTTATTGTTAAATATTCACCTGTAATAAACATAAATCCCCATATATACATGATGATATACATGATGACTTAGTTTGCCAGGCTGCTATAACAAATACCAAACAATGGGTTGGTTTGAATAGTGAGAACTTATTGGCTCACGGTTTTGAGGCTAGAAGAAGTAGAAAATCAAGACATCTGCAAGTCTCGTTTTCTCCTGAAAATCTAAAGCCTTTTGGTGACAGCTGCTGACAATCCTTGGGGTTTCCTGGCTTGTATTTCTGACTCCTATCACATTGTGATGTCCTCTCCTTTCTTCATTTCTGTGATTTCTGGTTTCTCTTTATAAATCAAATAACAATCAGAATTAAGATCCACCCTCATTCAGTTGGACCACAATTTAATTAAAAATGACATTTTAAAGAGGTGCTATTTATATTGGGTTCACACACACAGGAATACAGATTAAGATTAAGGACATGCCTAAAATGGGATATATAATTCAGTACATTACACATGGACTTTCTACTTGGTTTATCTCTTGATTTATTTTATGATTTTAAAAAGAAGCAGGACACTGCAAATAAAAGTTCCACTCACAAAAGCCTACACAGCTTTTACAGTGTGCTTTGAGCTGGTTTAAATTTGGGGGGTTCAGTGTATAGGTTAAAGTATCACAAGTATTCTTAGAACTGGACTGTAGATTCTTTGACAGTAAATTTTCTGCTAAAACTTAGTGGGCATCTGGTTGATTTGCTTTCGTTTGGTTCCAAGGGAAACTAAGCACAGTCTAAAACATTATTAATTATTAACTCTGAAGTCTCTTGTTGATTAATTAATAACTTAAATCTGAAGTCTTTTATTTATTTGAAAATCTGTGCTGGCCTTTCCCCCATCCCTACTTGAGCCCATTATAGCTCTTAGGCTTGGAAGGGAGGGCAAAACCACAAAATGGACAAAAATACAATTTGATCTTTGCCTCTGTGCTTGCACTTAGTACAGGGCCAAGAATATTGACCTGGAGTTTCTTGTAGAAGGCCGTAAGAGAATTATTCTCTCTTTCTACTTTCGTTTTTTTTTTTTTTTAGACAATTGTCTTTTCCAAACCTGTGAAGCACCAAATTATTGGACTCTCAGCTAATTTTAGATTGTAGCCTTCATGCAAAGAGAGATCCCCTTGCAGAGCTTTGTTTCTTTCCATTTTCTGAATACTGGCCATTTCTTCTCTGATTTTTTCTCTCTGTTACTAAAAGCAGCAGGCTATAGCCACCATATCACGATATTATACTTGGTTTGATAACTTCATTGAGACTTACAAGTTCAATGTCATTTAAGTCTAATGTGCAAATCATAACAGGTAAGTGTTGCAGCACGTTTTGTCAACTTATGACTAAAGCCATTGCTTTTCTTCATTCCATATCTTATCTGTCATTGCCAGGTGCTTGAGTACTAAGCCACTGCTACATATTTTGGGTTTTGGTCCCAGTAGCATACCACATCCTGTAGCAATTTCTCCACAGCAGTACAAGTAAAGCTGTTGTACAAAAAGACCCCAAATATTGTATCTTAGCCAAAATACTAACCAATTTCTCTCTCACAGTCCAGCGATAGGCAGGGGCCTCCTGGGAGAGAGGAAGCTTGGCTCCATAGGGACATTTAGAGAACTTGATTTCTGTTTTTCTTTGCATTTGGTTGAAGTTGGCTTGCCACACTCATGGCTGCTGACCAGCCAAAAGGAAGAGTGGAACAGAGAGGGGAGTACAGCACAGTTGTTTTGTGAGTGGGATCAAGAAGTTCCACCCAACCCTTCTGCTCTTACTCTAGTGGTATAACTTATTTCCAGAACTTTGCCTATTTGTAAGGGAGGCTAGGAAATATGGTCTATATTGGGTGTTCTATTATGAAATTAAGGAAAAGGAGAAGGCATATTGTAAGATAATTAGTAGTTTCTGAATAACAGGGTTGCAAACAAGCTGTATTTTCTCCTTGTCAATCTATCGTCTAGATTAGTTTTGACACAACTTCATTCAGCACTTGACAATTTGCAGCTTCCCTTCCCTTATCATTATACATAAAAGTTACACAGCTTTGTGAAAAATGCATAAAAGAAACACACGTGAACACACAGACACTGAAGTTCCATGGAACATATAAAAGTTTATGAAGTAAAGTTTTCTGGTTCCCCAGGAGTGAATTATATCTCTTTGTAAATGATAATAGTAAATATCTCTCAAACATAAAGATCAATATTTAACAGTTTCCTATTAGAAGGACATTACCCATAACCCCTTTATTTAATGATAGTTTTTGTACCTGTATGGGTCAGGATTCTCCAGAGAAACAATAACCGGTAAGATCTATAGATAATAGATATAGACGTAGATATATAGATACAAAGATATTTATTTTCAGGAATTGGCCCAAAATATTATGGGACTGGCAAGTCCAAAATCTATAGGGCAGCCCAACAGGCTAAAAACCCAGGCAAGAGCTGATATTGCAAGTCTTGAGTCTGAAATCCACAGGGCAGGCTGGCAGACTGGCAACCTAGATAGAAATTGATGTTTTAGTCTTGAAGCAGAATTTCTTCTATTTTGATTTTGGGAAAGCTTCAGTTTTTGCTGTTAAAGCCTTCAAGCAATTGGATGAGGCCCACCCACATTTTCAAGGATAATCTCCTTTATTAAAATCAACTACTACATGTTAACTACATCTGCAAAATACTTTTCCACCACAACTAGATTAGCGTTTGATCAAATAACTGGGTAATAGAGCCTAGCCAAGTAGGCACATAGGACTCACCATCTCACCACCCATCTTTTTCCCTTCAGATATTTCCTTCTAATGAGGAATTGAGCTAGGTCACCAGAACATGGGATGGCCCCAAGACTATGAAGGCAACTCATTCCTTCAGGCACTGCTTGATAATTCATGTTAGTCAAGCTACTGCCTATAGCCAGTGAATGAATATCAGGGGTTGGTTTTCTGATGGCAAAGTGTGAGCTACAGGTTATGATCTTGGCAACATCAACAGTGTCAACATGGCTCAATTTTATAGTATCTTTGGAACTAAAGATTTTCTTAGGCCACTCATAAGAGCTACTGCTGAAATTTTCAATTGTCTGTTTGAATATATGATTAAAATATTTCCTCAATCATTTGCAAGGAAGGATGAGGTTGTGGGCATATTTTAGATGAATTTGGAAGTGGGAAAAGTCTGAAATTATCTTTTACATTAAAGAATGAATTGATTTCTTCTAATGGGAACCAGAGAGATAGCAGGGAATTCAATTTTCATATATTGCATATGGAAAAGAAGTCTAAGATCGCAATTTATTGTCTGCTATTTATTTACATTTTACAAAGTTACCAGCCTCAATACCCCTTGCTTCAGAATATGTGTTGTTTTTCTGATTTAAAAACACTGAACCAGAGCAAAGAACAATATGCACATGCCAACACATGTGGCCAGATGAGCGAGTTCAATGTTTGTGTTTGTATGTGAGTGTTTCATGGTGGTAGTTAGGATTGGTGACTAGTGTTTGAAATACATGTTGTGTTATTTTAACTATTTTGAATTGCAGCTATTTTGATACTTAAATGTGTTCGTGTTCCTAATTTAATTTTTCATAGAGCTAATGATACCGATTGCCTTGTTAATGCTTTTAAAATTCATACTTTATAAAATGATGACTTGGTAAAAATAGCCTCTTGCCATTTAATTAGAGTCATGAGGTAAACAAGTATATATCATTACCAAGACTGTCACACACATGGAAAAATCTTATTCAGACAAGTAACATGCCACGTCTTTAATGGATAATAAAATCATAAAATGTTAGAATGCAAGTCCCTTCGAAATCATTTCTTCCAAAGCCCCTATTTTAGATTTGATGGATTTGAGACTTTGCAATATTAACCAACAAACTCCAAGTCATGTAATGATCATGGCATAAGTGGCCAAAATATCAGATCTCTATCATTAAGCAAGCTTATAGTCCACATTTTTGCTGCCTCTTAAGCACTTTTAGATTCATTTAATATGGATGAGTAAGTTGAGATATGAGAATGAATATAGTTTGCTCAGTCCAATGAGAGGGGCAAAACCCCCAAAATGAACTCCAGTTACCCAAATAATATTTGTAAAATACACAATGCCATTTATAAAGAAACAATCCCATATCAAGTACTCAAGTCTTAAAGTTCTGTTATCCTCAGGACAGGACATACTGCTCCTCAGTCAGACAGCTACTCATCAAATTTGTTGTCCACATCTACTGCCAACACCTAAGAGATACTTCATATTTAATAACTTTATGAAAAGATTAAATACTACAAGAAAAAATAAAAATTACACCACTGCAAAGGAAAGGAAAAAATAATAAATAACAGTTTCTACTAAACAGTATTTTTAAGTTGCTTTTCAAAGAGATTAGCCACAGGATGTGCAATCTACAGAATAAAAAAAAAAACTTTAGTATCATACATCTAATTTACTATGTTTTCTTTGTAATCCACATTAGATTATACCCTGTCACAGCATTCTTCTGAAAAATTTTGAAGGGATTTGTATAATAGGGAAAAAAAGGTTTAAATTAGTATCTCTCAGATGAGAGATAATTAAAACAGATAATTCTGGGTCAAAATACATAACATAGTTTTGTTTTAATTTTATTTCTATAAATAGTATTGCTCCAATATTTCAAAGAATTATCCACGGATAAACTTTCTTCCATTTGAAAGTAGAGTGAGCTACCACAGAACTAATATGACAAAAAAAAAAGATGTAACAATTACATTCAATACTGGGATTTCAACTGACATCAAACCCAAATGCTATAACCTCCTCTCTAAGGAAAATCACAATTATAGAATTTCCCTCAAATTCATACTGATTGATTTATTTATAATTTTAATAGCAGTCAGTAAAAGGCTAACAGCATTATTATACAGATATTTTCATAAATCAATAATGAAAAAGTAGAACACAAATCAAAATAGAAACATTCACATTTTGACAAAAATATAAACAGATAAATATATTCAAAAGATTTGTCAGTAAATGTAGCCATAAGCATCCCCCTACCATTGAATTTGTACTCACTGAATACATTTTCGATGAATGAAGGACTGAACCCTAAACTAAAATATTTGACTGTTTTTTAAGCCCAGTGATTTCAAGTGTTAAGGAATTATATCTGAAATTGTAGCCTTAGATCTGGTTGTTTAAGGTTCAGGAAATATTCATAGCTTTGCACTTCTTCAAACACCACATGTCAATCAACTGGCACTGGAGATAAAGTGGGAATATATAAAGGACCCATTGAGCACCGCTGGCAGCCGCAGACGCGTAACTAAAAAGAGCATTAGGAACCGTTCTGTTTACAGCAATTAACTGGATCCAAAGCCCTGTCAGCACTTCCGGTAGTGTGGTCCTTCTTTGTGTCCATTCTTTAATATTCAAAACTTGTTAAAATAGTGTGAAAAACTGAATCCATCCCTTTGCTGCAACTGATACATATGATGAATTCAGAAGCTGAAGCCACAATGATGCCAAATGGAATGAGTGACAGAAAACAGCAGCTCTGTGGAATATTTGGGGATAGCAGAATTATTTTTATTCCAAGTGGAAACACAGGCATTTTTATAAAGATCCTCGAATCAGCAAATAAGTGGCCATTCATCTGGCACCCTTTAACAGAGCCAAACTCATCTTTTGAGTAACACAGAGGATAATGGATCTCAGCTTTATAGTAAATACTCGTATAACTGAGTGTGTGTGTGTGTGTGTGTATTTTTTTTTTTTTAAGAGTAAGAAATGATGTAAGGGAGCAGGACAGACAAAAGGTAGGTGTGTCAATAATTCGCAGAGCATGCTGGTGCTACATCTTGGCAGTGCAAATTAGTGGACATTTTTCATTTAAAAGAGAAGTCTCCAAAGTTATCCTCTTCCCACCTGTTGCTCCTACCACCCTGCATCCTAAAATAACCACCTAGCTCCTCACAAAATTTACCATGGGTACCCCAAACTGCTTTCTGCCACTGCCATATTTTTCCATATTTTTTATTTATTTATGTAATGTTAAGTACCTGATATAGGTATCTTAGATATTTATTTAATTATTCTGCCAAATTTATATTTGGTACTTATCATCATTACATCAATGTTGGAAAGAATGCTGTAATAAATGCTCACATGATTGTGGAGGAGAAAAGAATTTATTCATGATCTTGCAAGAACGGGCACAAAACCTAAAATGTGGCAGGCACGCTAAACAATAGAACACAGCAATGTTTATATCCTAAGCCTAACATGCAAGTCCCTCCCCTGTTTCTCCATTGGCTGGATACTCCAGAGGTACAGCCTATCCAAGAGCTAACTAGCCCGCCTTTGAGAAAGAGCTAGCACCAACTCTGGGCTTAAGTCAGGGGCTCTCTCCTTCCCTTTAACCACGGAGCTCGTTTGAGCCAATCTTGTCTAGTTTCCATTTTCCCTACTCCACATTGCCTTTATGTGAAAGCTAAACTTAACCCTTTCTTATAATAAATAAATAAAATTCCTCTTCTAATTTTTTTATAGAATCACAGGAATATTAAGAGTTAGTTGATCAGTATTTCAAAGAAGGTATTTGCCATACAGCAGGAACTGATAAAGCAGTGTGGAAAATTACCACACTTTATGTTGACAGAGCCAAAGGCATCTTTTTCTTACTAAAAATGCAATGTAATTCCTGATTTTTTAAATTATATTTTAAATTTTAAAAAAGTACAATTCAGTGGTTTTTAGTATATTTACAAAGTTGCACAATCACCACCACTGTTTAATTCCAGAACATTTTCATCACCCCAGAAAGGAAGTCCATTTCCGTTTTTAGTCACTCCCAATTTTCCCTCCCCACAACCCTTGGCAACCTCCACTTTACCTTCTATCTTTTCTTTTTTTGCCTATTTTGGACATTTTGTAAAATGAAATCACACAATATGTGGTCTTTGTGTCTGGATTCTTTCCATTTGCTTAATATTTTCAAGGTCCATACATGTTGCAGCATTGATCAGTACTTCATTTCTTTTTATGGCTGAATAACACCAGTATACCCATTGCATTTGACGGACATTTGGGTTGTTTCCACTTTTCGGTTATTATGGATGATGCAGCAATGAACAGCCGTATGAGAATTTCTGCATAGACATCTGTTTTGATTTCTCTTAGGTTTACCTATGAGTGGAACTGATGGGTCATATGGTAACATTGTATTTAATAGTGTCAAATTAGTTTCCAAAGTGGATGCACCACTTTACATTCCCCTGAGAAATGTATGAGTTCTAGTATCTCCACTTCCTCTGCAACACTTGCTATTTTCCACTTTTTAATAAATTATTTTTCATTGCCCTTCAAGTAACTGTGAAGTGGTATATGTTGCCGTTTTGATTTGTATTTCTCTTATTACTAATAAGGTTGAGCACATTTTCATATGCTTGTTGCCCATTGGTATGTCTTTTTTGGAGAAATCTCTTTCAAGTCCTTTGTCCATCTTTTAAAATATTTTCTTTTTATTTTTGACTTGCAAGAGTTCTTTATATATTGTGAATACAAGCCCCTTATTAGATAGATTTATTTTTTACAAACATTTTATTTCATTCTGTGGGTTGTCTTTACACTTTCTTGATTGTGTCTTTTGAAGTACAAATGTTTTTAACTTGAACTTCAGTATCTACTTTTCCCTGAATTCTTGTGCTTTTGGTATTATGTCCAGAACCGTTTTTTTAGAAGACACTTCTTTCACCTTGGAACTATTGTGCACCCTTGTTGAAAATCAACTGACCATGGATGTATAAGTCTACTCTAAACTATCAGTCTCATTCCATGGATCTGTGTATCTATCCTTATGCCAGTACCATACTATCTTGATTACTGTTGCTTTGTAGTACATTTTGAAATTGGCAAGTGTGACTCTTCCAACTTGGTTTTACTTTTTTAAGAACATGCTTCTCTAGCATTTCTATGCATATTTTAGATCAGCTTGTCACTTCTGAAAATGTGAATTTCAATAGAGAATATGTCTATCAATTAAGGACAAATTGCCATCTTAACATTAAATCCTTTGATATATCAATGTGGAATGTCTTTCAATTTACTGAGGTTTTCTTTAGCATCTTTCAAAAATACTTTGTAGTTTTCAGTGTATAAGTTTTGCAATTTTGTTAAATGTACTCCTATTTCTTGACACTATTGTAAAAGGAATTGTTTTCTTAGTTTCATTTTCTAATAATTATTGCTAGTGTATTGAAATATCGTTGATTTGTTATTTTGATCTTGTATCCTGCAACCTTGCTGAATTCATTTATTAGTTCTAATAGTCTGTTTTTCTATACTTTCTTAGGATTTTCTATATACAAGATCATGTCATCTGTGAATAAAGTCAGTTTTACTTTTTCCATTCCAAACTGAGTGTTTTCTATTTCTTTTTCTTGCCTAATTGCCCTATCTAGAACCTCAAGAAAAATGTCGAATAGATACATGGATAACAGATATCCTAGTCTTGCCCCTCATTTTAGAAGAAGTGCTTTTGGTCTTTCATCATTGAGTATGATGTTATAAGGTTGTTTTTTTTTTTTTTTTTAATCAAGTTGAGTGAATTCCCTTCTATTACTGGTTTTATATCCATCATAAAAAGGTTCTAGTTTCTGCCAGATGCATTTTCTGCACCTATTGAGATGATCATGCAATTTTTGTCATTTATGTTATTTATATGATATATTATTCGGGTTGATTTTCATATATTAAATCAACCTTGCATTCCTGGGATGAAACTCACTTGGCCACAGTGGTGTGTAATACTACTTTTATGTTGCTGGTTTCAGTCTGGCATTTTTTGTGGGGAGGAGGGCTATATATATTCACAGAGGACATTTATTTTTGTTTTCTTTTCTTGTGATGTCTTTCATTTTGGCATCAGGGTAAAACCAATTTCCCAAAACTATGTAGAATGTGTTTTCTCCTCCTCAGTTTTTAGAAGAGTTTGTGAAAATTTTGCATTAATTTCTATGTAAACATTTGGTAAATTTACAAGGGAAGTTATCTGGGCCTGGGCTTTCCTTTGTGGGTAGGTATTGAGTACTAATTCAACCTATTTACCTGTTACAGTTTGTTCAGATTTTCTTTTTCTTCTTGATTCAGTTTGAGTAGTTTGCATCTATCTATAATTTGTCCATTTCATCTAGGTTATCTCATTTGTTTGCATAAAGTTGTTCAAAGCATTCCCTTATAATTCTTTTCATTCCTGTATGAGCAGTAGTAATATCTTCTTTCTCATTCCTGATTTTAATTACTTGAGAATTCTGTCTTCTTATCTTGAATGGTCTAGTTTAAGTTTGTCATTATTGTTGAATTGTCTATTTTGTCTTTCCATTCTATCATTTTTTGCTTCATTTATTTTGGGGCTCTGTCTTAGGTATATATATTTTTATCACCTTTTGTATATACTTAATGGATCAACACTTTCATCATTGTACAATGCTCTTTTTGTCTCTATTAACCATTTTTGCCTTATCTTCTTAAAACCAATTTTGATTTTTGTTGATTTTCTCTACTACTTTTCTATTCTCTAATTAATAACCTCAAAAATAATTATTATTAGCTTCCAGCTGCTTGTTTTACTTTAGTTTCTTCTCTTTTTTTAGTTCCTTAAAGTGGAAGTTTTGGTTATTGATTTGAAATCTGTCTTAATTTTAATATAGGCATTTCCAGCTATAAAATTCCTTTTAAGCATTGTTTTAGCTGCATTGTTTAAATTTTGATGCTTTTTTGCTTTCATTTTCATATATGTCAAAGTATTTTCTTATTTTTTCTTTTGATTTCTTCTGTAACCCTTTGGTTATCTAGGAGTATGTTGTTTAATTTTCACATATGTGAAATTTCCAAAATTTCCTCCTGCTATTGATTTTTAATTTCATTTCATTGTGTTTGGGGTTCATATTTCATATGATTTCAACCCTTTAATTTTATTGAGGCATATTTTATAGTCAAACATATTGTCTATTCTAGAGAATGTTTTGTATGTGCTTAAGGATGAATATATATTCTGCTATTGCTAGGTGGAATCTGCTATAGATATATAAGGTTTAGAGGATTTAGTGTTGGTCAAGTCTTCTAATTCCTAGTTGACCCTCTGTTTAGTTGGACTTTCCTTGTTCAAAGTGGCCTATTAAAGTTTCCAACATTATTGTTAATTGTCTATTTGTCCTTCAATTCTATCATTTTTTGCTTCATTTACTTTGGGGCTCTGTTCTTAGGTATATATATTTTTATCACCTTTTGTATCTACATAATGGATCGACACTTTCATCATTGTACAATGCTCTTTTTGTCTGCATTAACCGTTTTTGCCTTCAAGTGTATTTTGTCTGACATTAGTATAGCTTCTCCATCTCTCTTTTGGTTATTGTTCTGATATATCCTTTTCCATCAGTTTTCTTTCATGTTATCTGTGTCTTTGAATTAAAAGTGTGTCACCTGTAGACATATAGTTGGATTAATTTTTTTTAATCCATTCTGCCAATCTCTGTCTTTTAACTGTGAGTGTTTAATCTGTTTTAATCCATTTCAGGTGATTTCTGAAAAGTTATGATTCATATCTTTTGTTCTAATATTTGCTATATGTCTATGCCTTTTTGGTACCTCTCCTCCTTCTATTTTTTGTTAAATAGATATTTTCAAGAGTACCATTTTAATTCCTTCAGTATTCAATTTTTACTACATATTTTTAGTTATTGTTTCAGTTGTTTCCTGGGAGATAACAATTAACATCTTACTTTATTAATACCAACTTAATGCCAATAGTAAATAAAAAAAATTGCTCCTATATAACTCCCTTTCTCTCCCCATTTTTTATTCTATTATTGTCATACTAATTAAGTTTTCATTCATTATATACCCATCAAAACAATTTTATAGTTACTACTTCATGACATTGTTTTAAAATCAAATAGGAGGAAAAAAGAATTCCAATAAATCATACATCTATACTGTCTTTTGTTTTACCTATGCACTTATCTTAACTAGTGCCCTTTATTTGTTATGTGGATTTGTTTACTAGTCAGTGGGTTTTCATTTCAGCCTGAAAGATTCCCTCTAGCTTTTCCTGTTGTATGATCTCCTACTGAAGAATCTTCTGTTTGTATTCATATGGGAATATCTTACTTTATTTTTAGTTTTCGAAGAATAGTTTTGCTGGTTATAGAATTCTTGTTGACAGTCTTTTTCTCTCAGCACTTCAAATATGTTAGGCCAGTGCTTTCTGACTTCATGGTATTTTATGAGCAATAAGCTGTTAACCTTATTGAGCTCTCCTTGTATGTGATTAGTTTCTTTTCTCTTGTGGCTTTCAAGATTCTTTCTTCTTCTTTGGCATTGACAATCTGTTGATGATGTGTTCCGTGCTATCATACTTGTAGTTCTTTAAGCTCTTGAATGTAAAGATTAATGTTTTTCATTAAATTTGGGAAATTTTTTGCCAATATTTCTTTGAATACCATTCTGCCCCTAATTTTCTCTCCTCTCCTGGAATGGCACCATGTGTATGTTGCTATGATTCATGGTGTTTCACAGATACCTGAGATTTTGGTCATTTTTCTTCATTCTTTTCTCTATGTCGATAAGACTGGATAAACTTAATGGAACTTCTTCAAGTTGGCAACTCTTTCTTTTTTGATCCTGTTGATACACTTTAGTGATTTCTCCATTTCCGCTACTGTAATTTTTAACTTTGGAATGTGTACTATGCATAAATATTCTGTTTTTTCTTTTTTCTTTTTTTTTTTTTTTGGTATTCTCTATTTGATAAGACGTCATACACATGCTTTACTTTGGTTCTTTAGAGATGGTTTCCTTTAGTTATATGTACATATTGACTTCCATGCTTTGTCTAGCAATCCAACATCTGGGTGTCCTCAGGGACAGTTTCAATGGACTTCTTATTTTCCTCTGTGTGGGTTACACTTTCCTGCACCTTTGCACATCTCGTATTTTTGTTGTTGCTATTGTTGAAAACTTAACATTTTAAATAATATAATGTGGAAATCAATTCTCCCATTGCTGTTTGTTGTTTTGGGTACTATTTGGTTGTTTAGTGACTCTTCTGAACTAATGTAAAATTGTATTCTTTGTCATGGGTGGCCATTGAAGTCTTTGCTTGGTTAGTTCAGATGTCAGCTAATGCTTGGATAGACATTTCCTTAAGTGTTATGAAACCATAAATATCCCAGCCTTTGCTGAGGGGCTCTATGCATGTATTGGGGTGTATCTTCAACACTCTGGCAGGGAGTTCACAACTCTGCATTAGCCTCCACTTCTGGGTAACACAAAATCTCAAGGTCAGCTGGAGGAGAGAGATTCTCTGGTCTTTCCTGAGAATGTGCACACACTAAATATGTGCCCATGGCCTTATACATTTCCAGGATTATGTCAAAACTTTTTCAAGCCTCCTATGGACATCTAATTCCTTGGATTTTCTTTTTAAGATTTTTTTGGGTCAGCTTCTTATTTGCTCCAGATGTGGAGCTGCCACAAGCAGCTGCAATATTATACAGATTATATATTATTTTCATTATATGATTATTTTCAGCAAATGCTATTGGGGAAAAGATTGTTTCCCAAGAATTTCTGAGTCAGATCAAATTAAGACAAGACTAGCCTGAAGGGTTTTCCAGGGAACTGCCAAACAAGACAAATAATGACAATACTTGGGTGTAGGAGAGCTATAAAGCCATTCTTGCCTTGCCAGGAACTAATTGGCTGATGGTTTTTGTGGCTTTTGTAAATGTGAAGCTGTTGATTTTTAAGATTACCATAGAGCTGGAGAGAGGGGGATGGTAATAAGGCAAGTAATATTGGTACACATCATATTGCTTTTACTGAGATTAAGCCATTTTTCTGGAGTAAATGTCCTCAGATTTTGCAAGGCTTTGGTTAATTTTGAGAGTTCTCAAACAGTTGATTTTGACAAGTTCTCATTGCTTTTATGGAGGGACACATTTTCAGAGTCCTTACTTCACAATTCTAGAAGTGTCTGCAGTACACTTTTTTTTAAATTTTTGTTTTTTGATGGGATATGGAAATGTGGTATCTCTCCACAGGACCCTGTAGGAGCTTTATCATGTATGACAATTGGATTGTTAATTCCCATTGCTAAGAATGCTCCATTTTGACTCTTTTCTCATTCAAAAGTACTTAGAAATGCATTTTGTATTTTCCAAGTAATTTTTGTGTGTGGGTGTGTGTTACAATTTGTTTTTAATATATAATTTAATTATATTGTGGTTGGTGATCATGGCCAAAAAATATCTAAATTTTGTTTTATATGTGTTTTAGATATGTGCTATATAATTCAGTATGTACATAAAGAGGCAGGAAGACTATCTCTTGATTTAATTCATTTTTCAATAAATATTTACTGAGAAATTATAAAATGTGAAATGCTGTAGTAGTTATTAGGAGTATAAGAGTATAAGGAAAATGGAGTAAATGAGAATTGTAGAATGTGGCATCTCTGTTTTCAATACAACCTCATAGAAAAAGCAAATTTAAATGACGGACATTTGGAATGTTTCCAGTCTTTTACAAACAGTTCAAAAATTAATAATCTCATGCATGCACTGAAGAAATGGTAAACTGTTTGTAAAAGTGCAAACTTTAAACAGATTCTAGAAATGAAAGTTATATAATTTTAACTTTGGAAAGAGGGAAATAGTTACATACATACATACTAAAATTAACCAGAAAAAAAAAAAAAAAAGATGCATCCCTTGAAATTCATAAAGCACACATTTGCTGTTTATGAAATTTCATTTCATTTTGTTTTAGCCAGAGAATGTTACTGTATACAACTTCTTCTTTTTCTGTAATTCATTGCTGTTTTCTCTTTCCCTATGAGACTATATATCTAAATATCTGTGTATCTAAAACTGAAACATATGGATTTAACTCTATGCCAAGGTTACTACATACAGAAAATATTACTCCAATGACTTTAACCCAATATTTTGACTGTAATGAGGTTACATCTGAACCAAAAAATCTCAGAGAAAATATAGGAAATGCTATATGTAACATTCTTGGTACTGATTTGAATACAATATTTCCAACTTAATTGCTAAAATAAACTTTGTTGATATTTAATTGTTTAATTCTATACAGTAAGAATGGAGAGACATATTCCCCAAATATTGCAAAGGTATTTGCTAGAATATATCTCATTACAAATAGACAAATGATAAAACAAATAAGTTACAAAAGATGAAAGATTAGTAACCAGTGGACAAATGAGAGGTAGAGTCCACAAAATTAGCAACTAAAGAAATGAAAATTAATACAAAATTGAACGGGATATAATTTTTCACCTGACTTACAGAACTTCAAAAAATTGATAATTACAGTTGTTGGTATGAAGGTGGGGAAGCAGGCAATCTTATATACTGGTCAGAGTGTGAATTAGTGAAACCTATAGGAAAGCAATATTTATCAAAATTTAAAATATGCATTTTAGCCCAGAAAGGCCCTAATGGAAAAGCATAATATGAGCTCTTATATAGCCATTCAAAATCATTAACACAGATACACGCACACACACCCATAAACATGTTCAGGATTTATATCCATCCTAGAACAAGTAACAATCTCTAAGGCATTCAAGTGCAATATAACAATATATATATATATATATATATATATATATATATATGTATATGTATATATAATATAATTTTCTTTATGCAAAATCATATATACATATTAAGAAACAGAAAAAGGCTCAGAAAGATGCATGCCAAATATTAACTTTATAATGGCTGTCCTAGATCTGATTCCCTTAAAGGAAAGCCTGAGGGGAAATGCTTATTATTATGTTATTATGCAAGCAATTTATTGAAGGGACATCCCTTAAAACTTTTAAAGGAGTGAGTAAAATAGTGTGGGCAGAATTCATCCCCATCTGATCAATATGGAGCTCTGGAACTTCATATCCATCCCTATAGCAGTTAGTCATTAAATACAGTGCACCTCACAGGACAGGCCTTCTCTCCCAGGCATATGTGGATGACAGGTTTCCTGTGGACAAACAATTATTAGAAGAAGCTGTGACCCACCAAATCATGGCATCTGGGTGACTGCATACAAGGAATATAAATTTGTGTAACTAAAAGCAGAAAAACACCATTTGTACCTAGTAAAATTTTATTACTTTATTTTCAATATTACACATTTCTCCTAATTTTCATGTTTTAGTTTGAATTTTTAGGAAAAATATTCAACAGAAGGATACTTTGTTTTATATTTAATTGAGATATTTCCCATCTTAAAGAAATAAGCATCATGCGAATTGTTGATTTAGAGTGAAATGAATATATTTTATTATTAAGAAAATATTGTTTTATTATGTTACAATTTTTAGATTTTACAAACTGGAAAATTTATAACATGTAAAAAAAAATTAGTTACTGCTCGTTACTCAGCATCAATAATTATCAATAAATGGCAGAATGTGTTTCTTCAACCACACCCCCCAACCCCCTCCAAACTTTAAACCAAATCCCAGATTCCATGTTGTATGAACATGGTATACCTTTTAATTTACTCAACCTATTTGTGTTCTTTCTGGAATTTAGTACAGCTATCATAGTATATTTTGCCAATGCCTTGCTATGTTTTTGCATTATGTTTTTTTTTTTCTCTTATAAATAGGGACCCTCATATCATATCAATATTTTTTTACATATAAGAAGACTATTGGTTAAATGTGATACTTTTAGGTTGTTACTTATTATTTTTTTGTTTGCAATAATTTTTTCATTGGTTGTTATGCCTATTCCAGATTTTCAATTACGTTAACTGACAATTGAGTTAGTTTTGTCTCTTCCTTTTCTATTCTCATAGTGCTAATTGTTTCTACTGTAATGAAAAGTACTGCCTAATTTTTCCAATAAAATGCTAAATATATGGAGTGAAGATAGTGAGCAGTGTTGGCATTTGCCTGTTTTTAAAGACCATGTCTTTAAATCTGATTGATATCTATGAAATTGGAAGTTATATTATGAAAATTGCATTTTCAGTATCTTTCAAGAAGATCATTTTGCTATGATTTAAGCTTATGAAAACAATAATAGATTTCCTTATGATCTATTCTTATGTAAATTATTTGAATAGATATCTAAATCTATTCATGACAGGAAGAATTATCTTATATTTATTCATCAAAGCTCTTTTGGTTCTGAACAAGATTCAAAACACTAGAATCTAATTTAAGATATTTACGTTTCTATTTATATGAGTTGGCTTTGAAAAATTTTAATCTTGCCATTTTCATTTTCTGAGACCACTATATTTCTCATTTTTCTCATTTCTGAGTTTTAAAATTGATTCAACTATTTTGTCTTGATTAACTTTCTCACAGATTTGTGTGTTTATTTGGTCTTCTCAATTTATCTACATTAAAATATATATGAAAATAAATTGTAGACTATATTTTTCAAGTATTTATAATTTCTATCCTCTTTTCAACCTTATTTTTCTCTTACTTGCTGAGGATTATACTGATACTGTAGATTTGCAGTTATGTGGTACAGTTAATTTATTTGCATACATTTCTTTATATTAAGGTCAATTAATTAAGAAAATTAATTAAGGAAACTATTTTTCTCCCCCTCAGTTTTTGGCTGCATGTTCTATATCTATCTCCGAATCTATATCTGTATCTTTACCTGTATCTGTATCTGTACCTGCATCTGTTCTGTTTCTGCTTCTGTATTGGTATACATATCTCTCTATCAATTGATCGATCAATCGCTATGCATATATTTACCTTGTCTCTTATGCAAGTCTATTTTGTTCTTTTATCTTTTCAGAAAAATTTATATTTCTTCCCAAATATTTTCACAGTAATTCTTTATTTTTAAAAATTCGTAATATTTATAAGAATAAACTTAGAGGTAAATTTTTCATTTTCTTATTTTTTTTCTTGTTTTTGGGTGTCCACTCATGAATATGTAAAACTTTTCTGATGTTAGGGAACATTTTAAATATTTTTGCCTATTCTTAGTCCTCTTATTTAGTATCTCTTATTTTAGCCACATTAGACCTCCTGGTTCTGGTCAAAATTTCTTTTCTCTTTTTCTCATTGTTTTCATCTTATTTTTTCTTGGAGAAGTTTTTTCAGCTTAGTTTTCTAATGAAGTATTTTGCAAATCTTCACAACCTCATATCTGTGATTCTTCACTGTATTTTTTTAAATTGTCAAATATATTTTTAAATATACAGCAGAATTTTACAGTATCCCATATGTTGTGGCATGTCTTTTATATATAACTTTTATTTGCTAGGTGTTATGAATTTCTGATATTTTCTGTTTGATTCATGAGAGAATGTAGAATGTCCACATACAGATTGTGTTGTTTCCTTGTTTAGTCAGGTTTTTTTGTGCAATGCAGTCAGTATTTTGTCAAAGTGTAAGTATGCTTATTTCCTTGCCCTATGTGTAATGCAAAGCATCCGAGATATCATTTAATACTGAAAAATTAAGAAATAGTAGAACAAGTATATTTAGAAGTATTAAAAATTCACTAGATGAGCTATTGACATTAATAAATTTAACATGCACAAGGTGTTTGGAGCAAGATAGGACACATTGGAGATGGTGAAATCACATTAAGTATTTAATTGTTTGTAACATGTAGTCAGTTAACACTGTCTTAACAAGTAGAGAAATAAGAGTATTATATAAAGATATTATTATAACTAAATCACTATAAACAAAGAGTATGAACCCTTAAAGTGATTAGACACACTACTCAAACAAAATAAAACAAAGCAAACATAGACAAAAAATGAAAAATATTTTACAATAAAATAGAAAACACAAAATACAATGAAACAATATAATTAAAGTGACATTCTTCTCATCTCAATAAATGTAACAAGGATAAATTCATCTCTTTTCATCTATTAAAAAACACTCTCACAAAGCAAACTCAACCATATTGATAAGAAAAGAGATGCTTTTAAAGTAAATTGACTCAGAATTTTTTAAAGTAAAATGATCCACAGAGGCATACTAAGAAAATGAAATAAACCAAGGAGAAAGGGTAGGGGATCTTACAAAGTTAAATTTAGAAATAAAATAGCATTAAAACATCCTTTTTCCCATTTTGTTCATCTCTTAACTTTTGAATTTTAGTTTTCTCTTCAGTAGGTGTGCTGATTAATTTTATGTGTCAACTTGTCTAGGTTACAGTGTCCCGTTGTTTGGTCAAACATCCACACAGTTATTTTTGTGGAGATATTTCCTAGATGAGATTAGCATCTACAGTCATTTGACTTTAAGTAAGGGGATTACTCTCCATAATATGGCTAGATCACATTCGCTCTCTTGGAGCTGTTGACAGCAAGAACTGAGCTCTCCAGAGATCAGAAGGAATTCTGCCTCAAGACTCCACCTTCCACTTCTTCCTGAGTTTCAGCCTAAGGAATTTAGAGTCAAGAATTCAACATCATACTCTTAGTTTTCCACCTTTGGGCATACACCATGAATTCAGACTGACTTGCCAGCCCTCACAGTGGTTTGATCCAATTCCTGATAATACATCTCTTTGTGTGCACACACACACACACACACATACACATTATACACACAAACACATATATCCCGCTGGTTCTCTTTTCTAGTCTTATCCTGACTGATACAGTAGGATATGAAAATATTTTAACATTTGGTATAGGAATTATCTTGTGTAGATCCAGACATTTTGCTCTTTGGAATAACAAAATGGTTTATCCACAGTGTCTTAGAATGACATGTTCCAAGAACAAAACAAAACAAAGAAAATTCTGAAAAGTGTTTATTATAAATACATCCACGTAGCACTTTTCTTCACAATACTTAAATGTAAAAATGCTGTTAATTTAGGCCTCCTTGGAGGGGGACAAAAACAGTAAAAATTTATCAGATTTTTTAAATTAGAAGAGACCACAGAAGATGATCCACAATTCTTTGTCCTGTAAGAGAAATGCTGTATTGCTGGAAGAAAACAGACAAAATTTTGGCAAATTCCAATTGTCCTCTGAATTGTAAGTGTCAGAACAAGGAGATGGAGTGGGCTTTGGATAGACTTGTGGGACTCCTGAACTTGAAGTCATTTTTCTTCATTAAAAATCTACAGCATCCTGAGGCCCATGTGACAAGGCTATAAAAGAAAATGTATAGCACTCTTTTTGCATTTTCCAGTGACCTAACCTTTTTTAGAACTATGCACCATTGTGTGTGTGCATGCATGTGTGTGTGGGGGGTGCATGTGTCTGAGAGATGATGGGTAAGTACATAGAGTAGATAGATAGATAGATAGATAGCAGGTAGGTAGATAGCTAGATAGTAGATAGGTAGGTAGGTAGATTGATAGATAGAATGGAGGTGAGGCATTTTCTTAAAATACTGAAATACACAACCCACATTATTAGTAAAGATATAAGTAATAGCACTTAAGTGTAGAATACAAAACAATAATAATTACTAGCAACCCAGAAATAAAACTCTTAATCCTAACACGAAAGATGACTAGATGAGTGGCAATGAGGGAAAGAAGTAAAACATGCTAAACATTTTTTTCTTGGTCTCAGGGATCACAGAGATTGGTATTGTAACATCAAATATTTGTTATTAATTAGAAGCAACAATTTGAAGACTAGAAACAGAATGTGTAACTTCAAAATCATTGGAGGGAGCTATAACAAAACTTGATAAACCTAACAAGGCAGGGTTAGGAAAAGAAGAAAAATAAACAGACTAAATATGGCATTGTGAATAGAAAACATAAAGGAAAAAGGCTGGAAAAGCAAACAAACATAACAGGTTACAATAATTTTGAACTGTTAATATCAATTATTGGTAGTGCATGATTTTCAGTATGGGTAGTAAAAGTTCGTGGTACATGACATTTGTGAGACACATCAAAAGTTCTGCAAAATTATTAAATATAAGGGTTATAAAATATAATGTAAGAAAATATCAACAAAAAGAAAGGCATTATACAAAGAACAGACTAATAGTAAAGTTCGTCCTTCAATACTGCATAATAATCATAACACTTTAGACATATATAAAGAAAACTTTGAAAGTCAGCAAAACTGACACAAACATAGATAAATTCTTTGACCCAAAATTACACAATAATAATCTGATATACCGTTCTGAGAAATCAACAAATCAAAGACAAAAAATATCATTAAGACATAGATGATATAAATAGTAAAGTAAATCAAAAATTTAATAGAAATATGGAAACACTAGCATGCAACAAAATGAATACCTATATTCTTTCCAAACTTAGGTGGGTCACACGCAAAAATTATTACACATTGAATCAAGAGTCACTTGCAAAAATTTCCCAGAGGCAGAATGCACCAGATCAAGTTATCTGATCACATTTATATAAAATTATTTTTTTTTTTTTAAAAAAGTGAGTGATACTATGGTATATACAACCAAACATAAAAGAAAACCAAAAACCTGCCGTGTGCCAGTTTGGATGTATTACATTCCCCAAAATGCCATGTTCTTTTATGCAGTCTTGTGGGGGCAGATGTATTAGTGTTGATTAAATTGGAATCCTTTGATTGAATGTTTCCATGGAGATGTGACTCAATCAACTGTGAGTGAAACATTTGATTGGATAATTTCCATGGAGGTATTACCCCACCCATTCAAGGTGGATGTTAATTAGATCACTGGAGTGTATAAAGGAAATCACAGACAGAAGGACCTTAGAGCAACTGAGAGTGGCATTTTGAAGAGGAGCTGCAGCTAAGAGAGGACAAAATGCCCCATGAACAACATTTTGTAGAATGCCATTTCGAAATGCATCCTGGGAGCAAGCAGACACCAGCCACATGCCTTCCGAGCTAACAGAGGTTTTCCAGATGCCAATGGCCATTCTCCAGTGAAGCGTTAGCAAACCAGGACATGCCCTCTCCTCCAAATTAAATACCCATTAATATTATATCAGAACTTACAAACTTCCAAAAAATAAATTCCAACATCACTACACAACCTGTGAGATTTGGCCAAAATATACTCATTAGGTCTAAAATACATGAAACTATAAATGATGGGAAGTAATTAAAATAAATGAATAAATATAGTAAGCAAGATAAACTTGCAAATGTTCCTCAACATTTCTGTACTTCAAAAATGTTCTACAACAAAAATGTCAGAAAAGCATTAAAAAAATGGTTGAATAGAACAGTACAGAATGTCTTACATTTTGGACACAAAACACACAACACACACATACATACAAAGATGTATGCATTGGCTACCTCTTTAACAACAAAAATATATTTATGTGGGAGAATAGCCACAAAGATTATAAACTAGCTGAGTCATAGAGGAGCACTTGTCCTTTATGTTATTTAAATAAGTGATGAAGCTTCAGTAACTGAAACTCACTGATACTCAGATTTGAAATGAATTTGATGAAAGGGAAAAAAATTCAGAAATAGAGTTAGTAAATCATCCAAATGCAGAGTATGAAGACGATAAAGTTTAAAGAAGTTGGAACAAATGTTAGATTATTCAGTAAACAGTGGTGTTCTAGTTTGCTAATGCTACCATTATGCAAAATACCAGAAATGGATTGGCTTTTATAAAAGGGGGTTTATTTGGTTACAAAGTTACAGTCTTAAGGCCTTAAAGTGTCCAAGGTAAGACATCAACAGTAGGGTACCTTCACTGGAGAACACCAATGGCATCTGGAAAACCTGTTTAGCTCGAAGACATGTGGCTGGTGTCTGCTTGCTCTCAGGTTGTGTTTCAAAATGGCTTTCTCCCAGGACATTTCTCTAGCCATCTGGGGGTGTTCTCTTAGTTTCTCCCAGGCAAACTCTGGAGTAGCAAAAGTCTACTTTCAATGGCCGTCTTCAAAATATCTCTCTCTAAGCTGTACCTGTTCTGAGATCCTTCTGATTGTGAGCTATCTTATAGGACTCCAGTAATTAAATCAAGACCCACCCTGAATGGGGGGGGGGTCCACACCTCCATGGAAATTATCAATCAGACATTTCACTCACAGTTGATCGAATCACATCTCTGTGGAAACACTCAATCAAAGGATTCTAACCTAATCAACACTAACACATCTGCCCCCATAAGATTGCATTAAAGAACACGGCATTTTGGGGGACATAATACATCCAAACCAGCACAAGTAATGCTTCAACTGCTTAACCATTTACAGAAAGGGTTGCTACACACCTTGCAAATGCTTAATTCCAAATGGATGAAGTATGTAGATAGGAAATAAAACTTGAGAGCCTTAATTGCTTGGGGATACTATGGTATCATGGGCATTATTTTATGGTATAATTTTATTTCCTAATTTTTTAGTGAAACCTTAAGTTAACATCAAAATGCTTTTTAAAAATGAACACTAACAGTAACAAACTTCATGAATATAACATAAGAATAATGGATAAGCTAAATAATGAATCTGTTGGAGCTGTGCTTTGGAATGATCAAGTTGCCAGCACTGTGTGAGATAAATTACGTCTGGTGAGATAATTAATGTGGTAACATTTTAATATCTATAAAGCTTGACATAAATGTTAGGTATTAGTTGCACTAATATATTAATGGTTTGGTAGAAAAAGAATAGAAGCAACTAGTTCAGTTCAGAGGGCTATTGGAGCAGTTTAGGTTAGTACAAGCAAAGAAGGTAATGGGATGGTTTCAGTGGCACTGTGACACATCAGGGAGATTTGTTTATTATATTTGGGTCAGGGACAAAATTCATCAGAACTGACCTCAGGTGATCCATTGAGAACTGGATTCCTATCCCCACTTTGCCTTCTCTTACACCCCATAGCCCCATGCTCCACACTTCCAATGGGACCAAAGTCTGATATGCCTGGCTTTGGCCAAGGTAGTCACATCACCTAGGGGAGAACAATTTAGTTATTTAACAGAACTTAAGTTCTTGCTGTTAATCCAAACTCACAGATATCGCCACCCCACCACCACCACACCCATCATCATCATCATCAAGTGCGAGGTATATTTCCAACCCACGTGAGTACTAATGAGTCCTAACAAATTTCTTCCTTATAATAACCTTTAGTCAATGTTTTCCCAATTGTATAGATAATGGAAATTAGACACATCAGAGTTAAGTAAACTATTCAAGATTACACAGCAATTGTGTGACAAGGCCAGAAAGGCTGTTTCTTTGCAACTGGGGTTTTCTTCCTAGCTGATCAACACCTTGCTGTAACATAGGCAAAAATTTTTCTGCCAGGTCCCAAATTGGCTGGGCCACCCCCAAGCTGCCCCTCCAAGCTCATTTTTACATAGGTTTGATGATTTCCCTTCTTCCTGTCTTCCCTTGACTTCACCTCTTCCATAATCTGATCTTGCACTACGTGTATTCTGAATTTCAAATACTGATATTTGATATTGTTCTTAAAGATAGGAATTATTAAATGAGCTGAAAAGGGAAAACACCACTGGAACATCCTTGGAACAACAAAGTCAAGATTAGCTGAGTCAACCTTATCATTACCCAAAATTAATTATACAAATGTCTGATGGAAAAATCTATGCTAAGGCTTTTAATGGTCACTTCACCCAGACCAATATCTGGTCTTATAAAAGTCATCATCTTATTCTCTATCAATTGCATGTCTTAGAGGGAAAGCTAACAGATAGCCAGCCTATTGGTTCTATTGGCACAAAACCTTGTGGATATGGTATCTGGTGAACCACAATTTATATGTTCTGTTCCAGGGCAAATGGGAGATGATTGTAACAGGGTACAGAAATAATAGTTTTCCAAAATACATCAATAAATAAGTGAACAGAAATTTACTGTGTAAGGCATTTTTAGCAACCTAGTATTTAGATCTATTTCAATGCTAACAGTACTCAGTTTGGGATGGATTGGTAAGCAAGTAGGAAAAACATGAAAAACAGAAGAAAAATTTGTAAGATGAAGTGGATAATATTATTGTACAACTAATAATACCTTACAAAATTTTTAAGAACCCATGCCATTAATGTATTTTCTACTTTCTCTTGCAGTCACTATTCACATTTTAGTTTTATATCTTTAAAAGTAAAATTTAAAGTCAATAATATATTAAGATAAATTATTTTATTATTTATCCTTATAAAAATAATAACTAAAATGCAAGCTCTTTATGAATTTTCTTGTAAGCCATTTGCAGAACACATGCAAATTTTCTCTATGAATTTTGATAGGCAAAGTAAAGAAATGAACTTTCAAAAGATAGGGCAAGGGAGCTCTAAACTAAGACGCTAACAATTACTAAGGTGGAAAAAAAATTTCATTTCAAAAACAAAACAAAATAGAACTGTATTATAAGCATTTTAATTTTAAACCAAAATTTCAATGGATTCATAATACATACTTTTGATGAATTTAATATGTTAAAGTTCAAATATTTCAAAATGGGGTGAGGAGCTCAACATTTAAATAGATGCATGTAAAAAACATGCAAATAATATTTTAAGAATGCAGTTTCTCACTGGAATTTCTGTGTAATAATAATAATAATAATAATAATAATAATAATAATTGGTTTTTATCACCAAATTCAGTCCCCTGCATTAAAACATGGCTGCACGTATTTTACATGAACGCTAATGTTCTTTTATGAAAAGAATTCTGTTTTAAATCTTGAATTTTCCCCATAAATCTTGTTTCCCTTTGCATGCAGTAAAAATCTCTTCATCAGGAGCTAAAATATGTTAAGCAAGGTAACATGCAAATGAAGGTGTTTTGTTAAAGCTGCAATTCATCTTCTCTACAAACAGAAATAATTTTCCCATATACTGAATCACCAAAAAAATATCAAGGAGGGGAGCAATAAATATTACTAATTTCTGAAATTCATAGATTTTCTCTGGGCCAGTAACTCCTCTAATAATCTCTCCTTGTAATTAGTTTATGCCTATCAGGTTGAGAAAAAGAACCTGAATTCTTCATGACTTTGAAAAATATGGTCAATTACCTAATTTCTTAATTGCAAAATTAACATCTTACTTGACTAAAATAACTCATTTCAACACAAAGTAATTCATTTAAAGATGAAAAATTTCCTATGGAAAAGCTCAGGAAAAATTGATATATGATATTTTGCTTCTATTTGCCCTTGCCTCCATTTTTAAATGTGAGTTTTAAGGGGAAATTGGCTCAATAGACCCATGGAAAGAGTTTTTAGACAAGGACTGTGTCGTTGATTTGGGGAGAAGTAGGTATATATTTTAAAGCATAGCTTAAGAAATCACAGCCAGCAACAATGATACCAGCACATTATTTCTAAAAATACACTGTAAAATGTGCTGACAATGAGGGACTACTCCATGTGTTATACGCCTCGCTATGCTTATTTCTTGGATTCATCCTTATCACACTCCCCTCCTTCATCATTCCTAGCAGTTCACAAAGAAGTTCTGTCAGCTCTATCAGCAAGAACTTTTCCAAATGGCAAGTTCCTCTTGCCTAGGTTACTACAATTGTCTCTTAACTGGTTCAACTTCACATACTTTCTTCCATCCCCTCTTCCAGTCTTTCTCTCACATTTCAGCCAAAGCAATCCTTTCAAAATGCAAACCTGATGATGCCAGTCCCCTTTCCTGCAGAAGCTCCCCTTAGAAACATGGCTCCCCCAGCAACTGCACTTGTCAAAAGATCGATTCCCGTCCATCCTCCCTCACGGTGTCCTGATCCCAAGCTTTGGAAATGGACAACAGATTGTTGGAATTGCATGAACAGAAATGCACCAGTGTTATAAGTAGATCTTGGACTGAACACTGAGTGGCATCTATCTGGATAAGAAGGACTAACACTGATGGACATTTTTAAAAATAGAGAGTTATTATGGAAAAAATAACCTCAAATAATGCGTGTACTCCAGAGATCACAATGTAACTGCCCCATACCAAAGGCATCATTTCTCATAAATAAATCTTCAAACTCCAGGACTTCCACCAACATCAGCATTTTCCCTTCTAACTTACTGCAACTATCCCTCATACAAATGATAATTCTCTTGCAGCATTTGGAAAACAGAGCAACCCGAATTTGCATCGGTTACCGAATCCACTACCAAGTTCAGAGTCATATGGTGTTGTACGTGCCTCTTTTAGTTATGTCACAATCCTGACTTGATATTCTGTAACCTGGGAATTAAGTTGTATATTTAATTATGATCTACAAGGTCTATTTAAAATCATAGAAAAATAAGAAAGAGATAAATAAATAAATTTATCTGTATAATGCATATTTCTAATATAAATATAGAACCATATATAGGTTACTGTTTCATGTGTAGACATATATAAATCAATGTGTGTGTGTGTGCATACATGTATATATGTTTTTCTTCAATTACACATGATGGAGATTGGAAAGATATGAAGGTAGATCCTTTAGTCCTTGCTTCTGTAAGTGGTTATGAAGCCATTACTGGGATTTATGGGCTCCTTCCTCTGCTACCCATTTTATGGTCCCTTCTCATTCAAGGAAATCCCTTCATTAGAATCCTTTGTCTAGTGAGGATGACCAAACCTTCATTCTTGAGGGATCTGAATGCTTGGTGATGTTGTTTTACTGCAGATATTGAATCACTTCCACCACCAGATACGGTAATACTAGGGTGCCCCAGGGACCCACAGAGCCTCACCAATTGTCCTCTCTGCCCCCTTTATATTGTTCAGCAAATATCCCAGGCAACCCAGTAATCTTTGTTACCTGTTCTATCAGTGGCATAATTTTAGTGGAAGTGCTGTGGGGTTCCTGATAGAATCAGAGTCCACCAATAATTTTTGCTTCATTTATATTAACATTCTTTGGTTTTCCTAAGCCCTTCTTTTCTCCATTCCTCAGTAAAAATAAACATTCAAAAAAACAAAATACTTCACATTAATTTAGCACTGACAATGTGCTAAGCACATATCTACATATTGAATGAATATTAACTTATTTAAACCTCCAAAAAGTTATGTTACCATCCCCAAAAATAGTAATTCCCAGTGGCAGGGCTGATTGCAAGGTGAAGAGCATAATAGCCTGCTTTGAGTTTTATCACATAATCTCATCTGCTTCGTACTGTTCAATCCTGCCCTACCTATTTCCTTCTGTGTAACATGCAGACACCTCAATAAGACTTACAAAGATGTTTTTCCAGTGATATATCTTGACATCCTCCACATTCTGCACTATAAATATACTGAATTATTTTTATTTCATGTTGGTTCCAAGAGTCTTGGTTGATTCTGAATCTTTTCACAGCTGCTTCTCTCTTCCTAAAGCTAATTCCTTTAATCTTTGCTTTAAATGGCTTACTTTAAGAGGTAATCAACTCAGAAGTATGATGTAAACTACATGTTGCTAAAGCATCTGATGCATCTCCTATTGTAGCACTCAGCAAGCTCGACCATAATTGTATATTTCATTCTCTATGAGCTGCAAGTTTTGAGAATGTCGGTAACATATACTATGTTTTATTCCCACACATTAGGAGAAACCTTGGCACATGGTCTAGAATCAATAGATGTTAATTGATAGGCCAATGAATAAATGGATGAATGGGTAAATGAATGTATACATTGCATAGCACAGGCTAGATCTGACATGAAGCCATCAGAATTCATCAGTCCCTTGACTATCAAATTCATAATGGAGAGATTGGAGAAAATGAAATAAAAAGAGTGAATTCTGAGTAAACATTCCAAATGCTTATCATAGTTCTTTCAGCTTTGTAGAAATATGCTGATTTTCAAAAAGCGAAGAAGCCTTTAATGAAAGCATGTTTAGCAAATTATTGAAAATATTCCAGGAGAAAGAAAGCACAAAGCTTTCTCTTTCGTCAGAGCAAAGATATATAGTGGTGACATTTATAAATGTGACTTATTTCTTACAGCTGTAAATATATCAGAAGTTACACAATAAGCCAAACTCAGGGGAGCTATGTTTGGTGAGAAAACCTAGTTTTAAATTCTACTAATTTACATCTTAATACTTTGTTTTAGGAGCCTTCTGTGTATTGAACTGGCTAGGTGTCATGATGGATAGAAAGTATAAATCACAGACTGTGTTTATTTTACGATTTTCCTGGGAATCTATGATGTACATGAAAATCTGAAATATACAGTGGCACTGAATTGTGTCAAGTAAGGGTTAGAGAAAACAAATGTAGTCAGACTTCTGAGAACTGAAAGAAGAAAGACCTGTAGTGAACAGGAAAGACTTCACAGAGAGATGAATTTCAGTGGAACTGAGGAGTGAGTAAGCAGTAAGACAAACTAACTGTGAAGTCTGTCAAGGCTTCTAAATATCCTGCAGAAAGATGGAATATTTTTAAACCAGCAACACAGGCACCCGTGAAATAGCCTTTTCTGGACAAAAAGAAAGTGTGCCTGTGTGGTGATGGACTCATACAGCAGCCACGCAAAGGTGTCTGTTTCTCTCCTCCTAAAGACTAGCAACAAACAGCTACAAAATCGAAAAACATCTACAAAGTCAATCGAAAGAGTGGACACAAATAGCATTTTTTCCTTTACTACAGATTGTGGCTGTTTGACCCTTTTATCACAGATCTAGTACATGGGGGGTTTTTGTTGAGACAATACTTCCAAATCTTCATGTTGCCACTGCATTAAAAAGGATAACTGAAAATTATGTTCAGAAATAAATCACTTTCACAAGACACTGTTTAACCTAGGTCAATTCTTATGTGCATGAGAAGAGAATTAATTAATTAAGCCATGTTTCATTTTCTAACTTTGAAAGATCCAGAACAGCTCTGGGCTGGATTCCCAACTTTGAGCGGCTATGTTGTCTGTCTCCTGATCAACTCTGGCGTCTTTCTCCTCCCAAACTTGTAAAATAGATTAATGATGAATTATCTGGAGGCTTTGGTGTGCAGGATCCATTCTTACATCCTTTCCAAATGCTGGCCACCTAATTCCTTTCAAACCCTCTCCTCAGAAACTTCTCAGAAATGTGACAAATAAACTGATACAAGTGGAGAGATTTGAGGCATCTGCTATCATTTGGGGTGCATAGAGTATTTTTTTTGTAAAATCTTGTTGGATTGTATCTTCAGTCTTAATAAAATACAATTGTCATTTCAGTTTAATACTACTATGGGCAATTTTTAACGTTACTATTATAGATCCTACTTTTGTTGATGTGAAATTTTACCTTGGATCTTTTTCTGTCTTCTGTTTGTCTATTTCAGGTGGAAAAAGAGAGAGAGAAAGTTCATTCACTTACAACATTATGATTTTTCTGGTTTTGGAATTCCTACTTAATGGTTGCTTAAATTTCCCAACTGAGTCATCAGCAATTATTTAGATCTAATTATATGCTTTAGTACAAGCTTGGCTCCTCATGTTTCTTGTACCCATGTCTTCTGTTTTCTTGGACTCATTTAAGTAATTGTTCTTTTCAGAAAGGATATATGGGATATATATATCCAATTCTTGACTGAGAGTTTGCCCACATATGAGAAGCTATGTTAAAAATATTTACTTTCAGAAATCAGTGCTAGTTTTCTATGGTTTTTTCAGTATCAAATATTTCAGATAAATAGTCTGAATATAGCCATAACATTATTCTTTTATGAATATATTTCCCCAAAATTGTAGGATATCTAGTACTTCCTATTTATCTTTAGAATTCAACGTTTCTCTTCTACACATTAATGTGTTTACAGCACATTAGTGTTGATAATTTCAAAAAGCATTCTTTGATCCTTTCCATGTTTTTTCTTAGGTTTTGGCACATTTTATTCTATTATTCATTTGTATTTGTATATGTGTGTTGTCTCATCTCCCTCTCTGGATTTCCCAATAAATTAATAAACGGATGCTAGGAACATTGGATCAATGGTTGACCTCTCCAATTTTCTATCAAAAATTTTAACTGTTAGTTGTATGGGGCTATTTTATGGGCAAACTCTTCAGCTCTTTCATATAATTGAAATAGGTGATCAGTCACCTAATTGAGCTTATTTGAGTAATCATCTATTTACTTTTAAAGAACAAAGAACTGTTGAATGCTGTCTCCCTCTCTCTGTCTTTTTCTATAGCCCCTTGCTTTTCCCATTTCTCAAATTCACAGAGAATTCTTTGTTCTCTAAGGCTAGTAATTCAAAGCCGTTTAATTTCTTTAACTTTTTTTCTTTCTCGCTTTTTGAGCTGGATGATGGTTAGCTCCTCTTCAGTTTGCACTCCCTAATCCTGTTGGTGGCCATTAATTGTAACTCTTGTTTCTTGTATACATATACTCACACACACAAACATAGGTAACTGGGTTAAGACTTTAAAGCAGCAAAATAAAAATCACTGATGGAAGGTACTAATTATGGAAGGCCAGGCTAAATGGTAGTGAGTAAAGATACACAGTCTGTGTTGAATCTATGGTGAGGGGAAAGCCTGCATTCCTTTTTATCACAGACTTTATGTCAATTATTTAATATCCTGTTTTTATCATTAAATAATACACACATGCAAAAAAGTGCATTTGTACAGCTCAATGAATTATCACATGACCATCAGTGTATCTACTATGCAGGTAAAAGAAGAGAATTCTGACGGCATCCCAGAAGCCCTCTGCCAAACTCACTCCAGTTAGATAGATAGATAGATAGATAGATAGATAGATAGATAGATAGATATAGCCATATCATCTAATCATGTATCTCTAAACACCTACCTACCATCACTTAGGTTTGTCCTCTTAAGTTAACATATGCAGTATCAAGCATTGTACATTATTGTATATTTGCTATCTCTTGCTTAATATTATGTTCCTGAGAGTAACCCATGTCATTGCATGCTATGGAATTTAGTTTATTTTCATTGCTGTTCAATCATCCATTTTCTGGATATTTCACAGTTTTTTGCTCCATTCAACTTTGTTTTATTTCCAGATTATGATAATAATGAACTGTGCTGACATAAATATCCTTGTGCGTGTTCCCCTGGGAAGCTTTACTTCCAATCGTGAAGCTGAAAACAGGCATTGCCATGTTTTCCTTTCATCCATAGGGTTAACAATGGAAGTCCCCAATGACTTTTCCTCATAATAAAAATAGAAGACTTTTCTGGATATAACATGGCATAAAAAGTCACAAACTATAAAAGCGGGAGACATCTGTCCAAAATTTTGTAATTGATTGCTCTGTTGGCTACTCCGAGACCTTCCCTTGCTCTCTGCTTCTTTTAACATTGGATTGGAAGTTTAGGCAATTATGTTGGGAAAACTCACTGTGATACGTATGGTGTGCAGGATTATGATAAACCAGCTGTTATTTTGCCATTAACACAAGGGCATTTCTTTGTACCAAGAAAGTTGTCAAATTGTCTTGGTGTTCAATGGCATCATCCCAAGTGCTTCAATGCTACTATGGATTTGGTCTTTAATTTTAAATATTTATTTTTATTTCCATAATCATGTATTAGGGGTTAGAAGCGGAAAATAAATTGACCATTTCAATCATTTTGGACTAGAATTAAGAAATGGAAAAGATGAATAATGCCACATGGACAGAACATAATAACAGCAAAAATGATGATAAAAGATAGAATTTTTTTGAACTCTTAAAAGTTCCATATATTCAGATCTAAAGGAATCACTGAGGGAAAAAATAATAAAATCATAGGCAGACCTCAAGACAACTTACCATGAAGAACATGGTTGGTTGACTCTTAACATCTGTTTTACTGTCCTCCCAATGCTTGTCTATACCAAAGATGTAGGATATATATATATACACATATGCGTGTGTGTGTATATATATTTTTTTTTCCTAGACAATCTGGTTGTTAGGATCTTGGATGTGATTGTGGAGGGGGTCTTGTCTCTTCTGTTTCTGGCATTTCTCTTCTCAAGCATGGTTGAAGAAACACTGGGTTTTCCTGGTGCCATCCTTCCTAAATCTAGAAGATGGTTCAACCACTTATGTAGAAGCAGATTCCTGATGCCTATAAATCAGCTAAAATGGTCTGAGTATAGTCAGGAGTGACTTCCTTCTTCCCTATCTTTGTAACCAGAGTGGCGGTGTTAATCTGGAAGTGATTCATGGAGGCTCTATTTTCAGGGTAGTTGTCCAACACTTCTAAGGTTTGTGTAGGAATCTAGTTTCTTGTATTTAAACATTTTCCCCTTTAAAATGCTAAGGTTGTTTCTGTTTTCTGTATCTTAATCCTGAATTTAAAAGTATTTGATACAAGAAAAGGTTTTAGGCAATAGACTCTCAAGAATGGGAACCTAGTATTAGCTGTCTCATCAGATAGGGTTTGTAGGCAGTGAGTAATTGTTCGAATAATAAAATAAGGTTGCTGTAAGAAAATTAAGACTTTCCTTATGTGATTTACTCACTCAGCCCCATTCTCCATGGCACACAGAGAGGAAAGGATCATTTAAAATATTACTTCTCATGATATGGAATGTCATTCTCCACAGCTCAGCTCCAAGTATGATCAGAGAACCAATAACTTCCATAACTTCCTGAAAATAACCTCTTCTATGTTAGAAGCATAGGAATTAGGTGCCCAAACATCCCAAAAAGTCAGAGCTGCAGGTACTCAGAACCCAAGAACCAGAATGATAATGCTTATAATATTTATATGACTTTAAGTACTTGAATCCAAACTTCTTAAAGCGCTTTTCTTTGAGAAGTAGCCCTTCCTCCATTGTCTGAGGAAACTTCCTGTTTTAGACACCATGATTTAATTGGAATCGATTTGTCCATAATGATATGGCTATTTCTCCTTAAGCCCTATTCCTACCACCCTTTCTTTCCATAAGATCTATAAAAAAATCAAATGACTCAGTGATTAAATACAAAGTTTGGCCAAGAAAAACAACTCGTGCATACTAATATAATTATAATATTTTGGTAAATGTTATCAGCAGTACCTAAAAGACTATAAATGTGTGTGTGCCTTTATATATGCAACAGGTTTTAAAGATAGAGCAGAGATGAAGAAACAAAATTTTGGAACAGGGAAAATTTATCAGCATGGTATATTTATCATAGAGATTGCATTCTGTGTGCCAGCTCAAACAGCAAGGAATAATTCAGTTTGTTTGTTCACTACAAACTAGAATCATCAACAATGGCCAACACTGGAAGAAATTGAAATGCCAGAAATCCAAGTCTAATGTAGGGGAAGGAATCCAAAATCTTAAGGAGATAGGAAAATAGAATTTGATTTATTTTTTGAACCTCATGTCCTCAATCCTAACTAAGCCCCTTAAAAGGGCACAGAGAACAATTCATTCATGAAGTTTTGGGGATGAAAGCTGTAGTGGTAGCATCTTGTTGGTTTGGGGATATGGTAGATTATGGTATAAATGAAAAAGATTTTCCCATTTCTCCAGGAATGATGTGACTCCAGGGTTTCAAAGATTAAGTTGACATATTAGGAAGCAAGATCATTGGCTCAGACTGATTTGATCCAAACCATCACTGGTGGTTCTTAATTGGTAATTGTTTTCCTCTGATAGAAATATATAAGAAAATCTTATGGCCTGACTTTTTCTTTAAAATTGGGAAGAAAAAAAGAAAACCCAAAACAACAATAACAGCAACAAAACCTACACCTGGCAAATAGGGGCTTTCTCTGAGTGTCTGTTTTAGTTTCCCAGCTGCTAAAACAAACATCATACAATGGGTTCACTTAAACAATGGGAATTTATTGGCTCATGGTTTTAAGAATAGGAAAAGTCCAAAATTGAAGCTGAGGCAACAATTTCTCCCCAAAGTCTGGCATTCTGGGGCTGGATACCAGCAATTCTTGTTTTTTTTTTTTGGCTCTTCCTTCACATGGCAGTACACATTATGATGTCTTCTTTTTTCTCTTCCAGTTCTGTTGACTGCCAGCTTCTGGCTGCTCTCTCTGGTTTCTCTTCTGTGATCTTCTCCAACAGCCCTCCAGTATTAGGACTAAGACCCATCCTGATTCGGCTTGGCTACACTTTAACTGAAGTAACCTCATCAAGATTTTCTGTTTTCAATGGGTTCATACCCACAGGAATGAATTAAGATTAAGAACATGTTTTTCTGTGGTACCTAACTCCAAGAATGAAATCTTCTAGAATAAACATGATTCAAGCTGGTTAAATTATTTTAGAATGCTATTGATCTAAAAAAGAAAAAATAAAATAACATGAACGCTTCTGCGATATCCAGGGCATAGTGAAGACGGTAATATAAGACCCCAAGCATTGGTTTTAAAGTAGACATGCATGTATATATTTGAATAAAATAAATGGCACACTGAAAAAAAAGTCTTCTCTCACTTCTAGTTTTCAACATAGAAGTAGAGGATCTCAATGGAACAATATGTCAAAAGACAAAAACTAAACCAAGTTTTTTTCACAAATAGCATCATCACCTGTGTGGCAAGTTCTAAAAAATGTATAAAAATGCAACTCTAATCAGTTTAGCAAGGTTTCAGTTTACATAGTAATCATGACATATCCTTTGCATTTCTGTATTGAAAATTAAAATTATGAAACAATGCCATTTGCAATAGCATGAAAAACATAAAACATGTAAGAACAGATTTAAGGAAATATGTTGAGACTGAAACTGATATAACATGACTATGAGAAATTAAAGAGCTAAAGAAATGGAGACATAAACCATGCTCCTGTATTGAAAGACACAATATTAAGATACAAATTCTCCCCAATATGGTCTATAGAGTCAATGTAATACCAGTTAAAATTTCATCAGATTTTTGAATAGGAACTGAAATACCCACTTAAAAATGTATATGAAAGAAAAATAGAATAGGCAAAGCAAATTTTTAAAAACATTAACAAAGTTGAAGGTTTTACAGTAACTGAAGCCAGACACAAAAGAATACATATTGTATGATTCTACTTATATGAAATTTCCAGAAAAAGCAAGTATATAAACACAATTGAGACCAATGGTTGCCTGGGGGTGGGAGTAGGAGAAGGGACTGACTGCAAACAGGTGTAAGGAAACATTTTAGGATGATGGAAGTGTTCTAAAACCAGATTATGGTTATCACTGAGCTCCACAACTTTACTAAAAAAATGAATTATATGCTTATAATGGGTAAATTTTAGGGTATTTGTATTAAACCTTTTTTTAATGAATAATAAAGACATTGATAAAAAGAAAAATAAAATATCATACAATACAATATAATAGTAGGGTCAGACAACACCACCACTACCAAGAATCCCATATCCGTCCCTTATATCTCCCTCTCATACTGATTTAGCTTTGGTATATTGCCTTTGTAACATTGTAATATGCTTCCATTAAGTGTACTAAATTTTTACAAAGCTGTTTAAGAAAGCGTTTAAAACTCCTAAAATATATAATAAACACATGCAGCATAGGATTCAGAAAAGAGATTGCCAGATTAATAATTTAATTTTGAAATCAGAGATTAGTTATTTTTTTCTAATTAGGTAAATTAGAGAATCACCCAATTTGACAGTTCTCTAGGCAAATACAAACTGCTAATTGATTAAGTGAATAAACCTGAAAAAGACCGTAACACCAGAAGAAATAAAAACTATATTCAAAGAACTTCTCCATTTCCAAAACATCAAGGCTCAAGAATATTAGAGATTCTTTCATTCAAATCATCGAGTATTAGCGAATTTCATATATTTACTGTTTTCCAGATCATATAAAACTTCTTATTCCATCTTAATTGCCTAACTGTGATTCTAAAATCTAACAGAGCATAGAAACAAATCAAACACCAAAACTGACATCAAACAGAACAACAAATGTTATTTAGAAACATTTGAGGAGCATAGATATGTGACCAGAAAAATGAATTAGTTCTATATTGAGAAATTAATGAACTCTTCTTCAGATGGAAAATTTAGTGATTAAAAAACTTTTGATAAAATTTATATAAACATTTATACAGACATAAGCAGACCCAGGGATTTCACTTGCATAATAGCAAAGCATTCTTATTAGTATTTAAAATAGGATCACAAAGCTTACAAGTATGAACATGATTTAAAGTTTTCTAGCTAGAATTTCTAGCAACTGCAATTGGACAAAAAATAAATAAATATGGTGATTATTGAAATGAATGACTTTGATATGAGTTCCTAATTATTTAAGAAAAAAATGAAGTTAGATTCCTGTCACACATTTACTGAAAAGTAAATTTATTTTAGAGTAAATATATGTATGTGCTAGAAGAATCATTGAAATATTAGAATATAATATGTGAATATGTGTACGATTTTTGAATGGAGAATACCTGAGTAATTACAATGCTGATGATAGTAACAATTAAGGAACATATTTAAATATATAATAATTAAAAATTCTGCACATCAAGACATCATAAAATGTAAAAAGCAAAGAAGAATTTCAGAGATATTTGCAGTATATATGACACAGAGAAGGTGAGTATTATTACTTCATAAAGGGCTCTTACAAATCAGAAAAAAAAATGACTGATAAAAAATGGACAAACTTCATGAGAAGTAAATTATAAAATATTATTTAAATGACTAATAAGCATTGAAAAAGTGGTCCCCTTCAGTAAAATTATCAATTAAATAAAATTTAATAAATGACAAATTGTAATATTTTCTAATCCAATAATCAGAACTAAAAATATGTTACAATATCCAGCTCAGACTAAGATGAATTGAGATAGGCACTCTAATTCATATTTGAGAAGAATAAAAACTGGTAAATAAAAACATGTCTATTTGACACCATTAAAAACAGCTGAAAACATACATTTTGCTTGACTTCATCATACAAAGAATTTTTCCTAAATTAATAATAAAATATGACATGCAATTAGAAGGAAGTTCATAAAAATTATATTCATAGGGAAATAATGGATTTGTGTAAACGCAAAAAATATTTTAAAAAGTAAAAATACTTCCATACAATGGAGAGCTATGAGACCGTTGAAATGGAATAGAATATCTAGTGTCCTCTAATATGTATTTAAGAGTAAAAATAGGAAGCAATTCAGAATGGTGTTCTTCCAGTGTGTGTGTGCATGTGAGTTTGCAGAGCATCAATATTTAATGTTAGTATGAAAAATCTGGATGATGCTAACACAATGTAAACTGTGGTTTTATCTGATAGATGATATCGAGTATTGTTTTTATTTTTCTCTTTTTGTGTTTTGTCACAATGGACATTGCATCATAAGAAAGAAAATACAGTAAATCTTGTAAAATTAAAATATCTTTAAAGTATAAGAAATATGGAGGAAGGAAAACTACAGGAATGGAATCTTGAATCTTGTTAAATACCAGTAAACATTGTGGTAGTTCAGAGCTGTTATGTATCCCAGAAAAGGCCATGTTCTTTTAATACATTCCTGTGGGTTGAGACTATTGTGGGAGGGATGTTTTGGTTAGGTTATTTCAAGTGAGATATGACACACCGCATTGAAGGTGGGTCTTAATCCTTTTACTGGAGCCCTTTATGAGAGGATAAAGGACAGAAAAAGCTGAGAGAGCATCAAGAGAAAAGCCTCAGAAAAGTTAAGAGACAACCCACAAAAGCTCAGAGAAGAAGCCACTGGAACCAGAAGCTGAAAGCAATGAATCCTGGGAGCGAAGGACCAGCAGATGTCAGTCATGTGCTTTGCTATCTGACAGAGGAACCCTGGCTGCCAGCACCTGTCTTCAGAGAAGGTATCATCGTGTTGATGCCTTAACTGGTACATTCTTATGGCCTTGGAACTGTAAATTTGTAAGCTAATAAATCTCCATTGTATAAGTCAACCAATTTCTAGCATATTGCATTCTGATAGCTAAAGCAAACTGAAACACCCATTGTCCCAAAATATGAAGATTTTCTCTCTTTTGACCAATTCCTCACCCTGGCTTCTTTTTTGTGACTTCTTTTGAAGCTCACACCCTTAATTTATGTTGAATTATCTGAGGCAAAGATACAGTCTCCTTTACCTATCTCCTTTGAATCCTGGGATCCCTCAGTATTTAGCTCAGTATTAGACTTTCTCTTTCCTTTCTATTTATTAATTAGGTAAATGATATTTAATATTTAATAATACTAATTAGGTAAACAATTATATTTGTTAATTAGGTAAACAATTATATCCATTAAACAATTGTGAAATATGTAATCTAAAATATCTTTCCTCCACTCAGGGAGTTCTCAAATGAATAAAAGATTTTAAAATTATTATGTTGCCCAGGCTATGTCTTCATTTATGTTAGGAAATGTATAGTTAGATTTGGGTTTGTTACCATATTCCTGAAATGGATTAAGGCAACACCTAAGTGATAGCTTGAGCATATTGCCCTCTAATCCAGTTCTTGTATATTTATTGAAAATTAAACTTGAAAGACTTCACATTCACTGTTGGTTTGATCTTAGATTACTGTCTCCTGTTTTCTACAATTTTGGCCACTGAGATTCCCTTCCCAATCTAGCAGGAAGATAGAGTCAGCATACTAGGCATTTGGTACCAATAAATTAAGGACAGATAATAAATCCTTTTGAAATGTAATATTTCCTATAAATCAATTGAATAAATCTAATGTCAGATGAGAATGAAAGTGGCCTGACATAAGCTGGGGGCAAAAAGCAAAGTAGCAAGAAACAAATATGAGACATATTTGAAATTTGCATTTAATATTGCAAGCAACATAAATTCCTGTCTGTTTCACAAATTTTTTGTTTCTTGTAGTACTTTCTCAGATTTTCCATAGGTTGAATCAAGATGCTCAAACATTTATTGGAATTTTCCTGACTCAAAAATACATAGGCCATATTTGACTGACATATCTTAACCATTCATCCATTAAGAAATAAAGTTTTAAGCAAAGTAGGTGAAATACAATTGAGCTCTTACGAATTGCTACTTTTAAAATCATCTATTTTTTGTATGTTGCTTTACCGTAGCATTGAGTCACTTGAGATCTCTGGCTATTGACTGTAAAGAGCTGCAACAATTCATTTTAAATGAAAGTGCCACTCACAACCTTGACAATTAACCCAGTTAACCTGCTGTGTGAAAAAGTTAACATCAGCTTTCACCTCATGTGCTGAACTGTTTCTCACTATGTCAGACACACATTTCATTTTTGAGAAAGCCATATTTTTGTTCCTTCAGTGATTAGAATTTATAATTAATTCTAGAGCATGGAGATGCTGTAAGTACTTTAATTATAAAGCTCTTCAAAGTAGGACATATGAGACCTAGAGATGCAGAACATAGTAATCAAGCCATGCAACAAATAATTTTATCCCCTAATTGTAAAAGCTGCAGTAGTTCCTGAAATCTAAATGCAAAAGCCACTGGATTATTTTTTCTAACTGTGGGATTTCTCATATCTTATATCTTCTTCAAAGCCAAATTTTAATCCCTCATCTTCCAGGAAGCATTCCTGGCCATATAAGAGATGACATGCTATTGGAATTTTCTTTCCTTTCCCACAGGGAAAGAAAAGAACAAATTCTCTTCTCTTCCAAATGCTCAGTATGCTTATTTTATAGCTTTCTTATTATAGTTATCATTGTTAAGCTTGGTCATTATCATTGCTTTAGGTCTTATCTTCCTTGAGAATATTCTGCAAGATATGCATCTTTTATTCTTCATAGTCCATGCATTGGGAATAACAGTTTCGCACATGGTTTGTACTCAATCTATGTGGTTAAGGAAATAATGAAAAATGCATGACTGGATTATTTTACACTACCTTTATTGTAACATTTATTCTTCTCTAGTGTTAATAAAGTGTTCAAGATTATTAAAGCTGAATCTAAATTATTTTTAAAGATAGGTCACTAATATTATACTGCTTTGGCAGTCTCATAATGGTCGGTACTATCTCTATGTAATCACTATTCTCTTTCTTGTACAAAGAATCATACTCATGCCAATTGGGTTTTTGCCATTATAAGTCCAGTGAGGATCACATAGCAATCAATTAATTAGAATGGCTAATTATGCCATTAAATGGTGTATAGTGCTAGAATAACCTGGCGGGTCACGCAAGAAAAATAGCAAAGGTAAGACAAAAATTATGATGTATGTACAGTGCACAATATGTGAAAATGTTTCTCAGTTTCTATCTTACAGAGATACTAAATGAATGAATGAACTTGCAAAAACGAGAAAATTACACATCTACACAGTGACAATAAATCTTGCACTACTCATTATTTTGTGTAACTTACATGCAACAAGCGAAATGGATGACTATTCAAATGTAGTTCTAGATATTACATATGTCTACTCAATGTGATCTGCTCTGTAGAAGTTACTTAAAAATTATAAAACCCTATTGAAATATTAAAATCAATTATTGCTCTGTGAGGTGTGAAACTTAAAATTATACTTTCCCATTCTCTTCAAATTACAGAAGTAGCATTCAATCCAAGGGTTAATATACCTAGACATGTTGCTTATAGAAAATATTGAACATATCTAATAACTAAATTTTAATATTCACAAGGTAAAATTGTAGTTTAATCTTATATATAATTTTGTATTTTGTTAACTTACAAAAATCCATTTATGAAAACTTAGATTAATTCCTCTGTAGCATATGAAATTTTATCTTGATTTACTAGGTCATTATTTTTCTATTTTGAAACACATTTGAATTATTGGCCTTAGAAGAGATGAAAATTCTAGCAAATAAAGAGAGCACGGTGATGTTTTTTTCTCTTAGATCTTACTTGCCATTCCTTCCACAAGAAATGTTGATTGATACAGTTTTTGATTCATATTATAATCCAGTGATAAGTGGAAGGTTGAATCAATCTATAATCTTTGAAGTAATCATGTAACTTTCTATTGAGCAGGAAGTAAATAGCATTCCTATGTTCAGCAAAACTAAATATACAAATTTATTACAATTGGTGAAATTTTGCATAAAAGAAGTGGGGATTTATTTTAAAAATAAAATTTCTAGGATGTATCTATAATTGATGAAATACTTGTTTTTAGTTATACATTGAAAAGCAAAGATAATTTAAAAGTAAAACATAATCATTTTCATTTTCACCAGAGACTGCCAAATTCTTTTAGTTTGGTTTGTAGTCTTCCAAACAGAACACCATCCCAAAAAATCATCAATAGATTGTTGTGTCAACAAATATTCATCTGCATTCATGGTTAAGTAGTCAAGTATCTCATTTATGGATGTGCCATATTGATTTATCTATCTCTGATATTTGGAGGGCCATGCTGTTCAGAATTTTTCCTATCGTAAACAACACTGGGATAAACATTGTCCCAGATGGCTTTAAGTTAGCAACGACTGAAAGGAAGTGTTCTCTGGTTTAGAGTGCCTGAGAGTCAATCAAGACTTAGAGTCCCAAGAGCATACTGGCAAATCATCTGGGAACCTAGAAGGGATTCAGGAAATCTTCCTACATGCAAGATTAGGTACACACCAGATCTTGTAATTACTGTTCTTGCTGGCATTCTAAAAGTCGTAAAAGTTACTGTATTTCACAATATTCATTTGCTTGAAATTGGATTCAAGACAACTATGGCATTCCCCTTCTCAGAAGCTATCCAAAGGATAGTAAGAACTGCTGAGATTCCTTATGAAATCTCAAACTTCTTACATGGGCTTATCAAATGAAACATCCATAAAATCAAATACCAGTATAAGTATATATATATTTTTTGGTAGTGTGGTTGAAAGAACTCGTGATATCTATAAAAGTCTAACTTTTCTATAGTAGCCCAGATTCAAGAATATCAAAAACCAATTTCTGCACTCTAAATTATTGGCTAGGGCAATTAAGAAGGATGAATGTTTCAGATGTCATAAATTTCGATAGCAATTGTTTTTAGTGAGCACATTTCTATTGACTAATATATGAAAACTGCTTTTATCTATAACTCATTTTATTTTCCCAAAGATAGAAGAGGTGGTCATAATTTATAATTTAGGAAACTGAGGCACAGAAAGATTCCTTGTTAGTATTCATACTATAATACAAATAAAATTTGACCCTCAAAGACACAAAGCTTTCTACTATTCCAAATATCTGTATAATAGGGTTGTAGCTAAACATGACTCTGTTTAATGACATTTAAAAAGATATGTGGCATATACACTGTGAGCTCTTATAAATTCATAGTAATATAATAAAGCCCTGAAAACATACTAGAAATCATATTCATTTAAAAGAGTTGGTTTTGAAACTAACTTGTTTGATGTTAAAACATGTACAAAGAAATTATCAACCAAGGTGGTAATGAGAATAGATTTAGTGCAGTGCTTCTCAAACTTTAAGGCCCATACATTTTACTTGGGCACCTTATTAAAATTCAGATTCTGTTTCACTATGGGATATGAGAATATATATCTCTAACAGTCTCCAAGGTGCTGTCGATGGATACTGAGCCATAGACCATGATTATAGGACTAATTGTGTACAATTCAAAAAACTAAACTTTCTTTTTAGGAAAAGCTACCAAAATGCAGAGATTAAAAATCTACAAAAATATTGTTTAAAAACTTATTAAAATAGTAATAATATATACTTTTCCAAATTATCTTGATTTTTCATTGTTGGACTGGCTAAAATGTATGAAGTCCACAGTGTCTGTTATATCCATGTATCTACATAAAATGTTCGGCTTCTCTCACTCTCAGCAGGTACAGTCCCATAAGTACCTGTGATTTAAAAAGCCTGAGTTTCTCCCAGCAAGATGCGGTTTTATTAATATGTGTTATATTTATCTCTCTCTCATTTTACGATGTTATTATGTGGAACCAAATGTATAGTTATTGCTCTAGGACCTGTTCACTTCATAAATATTGGCCACTAAACATATGAATCTTTCTAGGAGGTCTGCATAATTACATGAGGGTAAACATTAAACAAAAATGACTTAAGAATAAATGAAAATAATAACTTGACTTAAATGACAAGTAGGATGATATGAGTAATATAAAAATAAGAATCATGGAAAGAATATGCTTACTAGCTGTTATTAAATATGATTGTCATTATTTTTGAAGAAATAAATGTGTAGACATCATAACTGTCTCTTTCAGAACTGCGAACTGCTTATTGTTTGCTTTTTCTCAACAGTGTGGAGTGCTAGTAAATGTTTAACTAGTTGTCTGTAATAATATTATTAATAATAATAGTAATAAAAAGGTCAGATGTGTAGCATTTGCAGATTTTCAGAGTGTACACTTTCTCACAGTCAGCTGCAAGCTACCAACATGGTATCACTGAGCATAGAGTTAGGAAAAGATGCACAAATGGGTCTCATGAATCTTGGTGAGTTGCTCCAGCACATCACTGACTTAGCAAGACTGAGAACCACCCTGCTTTAAGAAGGGAGTGTCACAATAATTGTCATGAACGTTCTTTATGTGACTGATTATAATATAATGTGCTTTCAATTCTAAAATAGAAAATGCATACAAAATAAGACAAAATTATCAGTATTACCAATAACCAAGGAATGATCATCACATATTGCATAAATTCTTCCAGAATTTTTATTAAAATATTTCCATCCATATATATTAAAAAAATGGAAGCATGTTTTATTTCACCTTTGTGTCCTACCCATTTAATTGATAATACATTAGAATTTTTGTATGATTATTACTTATTTTTTAAAATTATGCAAGAACTGGATGAAAATCTATTATATCAATATACTGAAATAAATTGACGCTTTATTCCATTGTTGACAAATTTAGACTGTTTCCAAAATTATAGGCAAGGAACATTCTTACACAGAAATTGTCGTGACTATCTAATGCTGCTTCTTTAGGATTAATTCCTCAAACAGAAATTACTGAATCAAAAGATGCAATTACTTTTAAGACTTCAGATACATATTCTTAAATGGCCCTCGGGGATATTAGTATCAGTTTAAACTCCTGTGAGGGGTGCCTGTGAGACCTTTCACCAGACTCATAAAAACAGCCTTAATTAGAAATAAGAAACAATCCAACCATCTTTGATGTTCCATTAACCAATATGATATCTCATTTAATTTTTAGATCTTTTAATTTTTTATTGACTGCTGTAATATTTCTTTTATTTGTGAGTTACCTGTTAACATATTTGACCAGTTTTTGTTTTTCTAAAAATTTGGATAGGGTTATCAATATAGTAATGATATTAGTCATTTTTTTCCTGTTTTATGTGTCAAATTTATCTCATATTTTATAGCTCCTTTTCATAATTTTGTTTATAATATTTCTTGACATTAGCCTGCATAAATCTTAAACTTCTTTTAATGATAATGCTATACAGTATACTCTGCATAGTTATGAACATTGTCTCAAAGGTCTAAAGTGGCATTTTGCTATCATCTCTGATTCCTCCTCCATGAGGATCTGAAAACAATTTTTGCCCTTTGTGGCTAAGACAATTTGGTTCTGTTACAGTTCTAGATCCTTCTGGGTAATAAAATGAACAAACAACAAACCAAAAACCCAACCACATAATATCCATGTCAATTTTACAAGAAAAGCATCCAAAACCTACAAATATGTTTAATTTACCTTTGATTTAAATCTACCATTTTGCTAGGCATTTTTTATTCTTTCCTCTGATTTATTTATTTTTTTATTTCACTTTGTGCTCTTTTAACAGAAATTCCATACTATTTTCCTCTTCTTATTGATAGTTTTCCTAAATTTAAAGCCCACATTCTTGAAATTAAACTATAATATTAATTCATTATTTTCCCTTAATTCAGGACAAAGTAAGGACCCTAAAAAACGATATCCCCTTCAAACTTCTATGCCATTTTGTAGTGAGTTTTAATGTATATTTTGACTCCCGAAAACATTGTTATTGTTGTTATTGTTTACACCGCAGACACTCATTCAAATTCTCCTGCATATGCATCATTTTATTGCTCTTCAATCTTTTCTAAATCTCTAAATTACTACCCAAGAATCATTTTACATTTCCTTAAAAAAAGTCAGCCTTGAATGTGGGTTCTGCTACTGGCAAGTCATTTCAGGTTTTGATGCTCTGAATAGGACTTCATATCATCTTCATTTTTTTTTTCTTTTTTTTTCTTTTTCACCTTCATTTTTGAAGGAAGTTTTCAGTATAATGGGAATATAGATGAGGAATTATTTCCTTTCAGCACATTGAATACATTGACTGTATCATTTCTTTGTCTTCTGGTTTCTACCAGGGCTTTACAGAGCTAATAGTCAGTTGAAAGATTGTTCTTTAAAATGTAATATTGCCTTTTTCATGACTTCTCTTAGATTTTTCTGCTTTCTGGATTTCTTCATTTCCTCTCTGTGTTGTTGATTGTGAACAGTTTTCTGTTTATTCTGCTTTGGAATTATTATTATCTTGCAATTGATATTTTGGTCCTTTTTCCAAACATTTTTTCCTTATACTTGCTTTTCTTTCTTGAGTCCTTAATTGTGTATGTGAGATATTTCACTGTAACTTCATTGTCCCTTACCCTTTTTACTGTATTTTCATCTGTCTTCTGTCTCCAGCTTGATTTTGTGTATTTTATTCTGACCTATCTGTTTCTTCATTAATTTTCTCTTTGGTAGTGTGTCTTCTCAATCCTGTCCACTGAGATTTTATTTTCTGGAATTGCATTTTCTTGTCATTTTGTTTAATTCTTTTTCAAATCTAAAATGCCAAATTTAAACTTTCCAATTATTTGATGAAATGTTTATATTTCCTTTTTCTCAACATAATAATTCTAATTCCTGGAGTAATTCTAACCAGTGGAACGTTAGATCTGTTCTGTTATTTGTTGCTTGTCCTCATTTTCCTTCATGTTATTTTGTCTCCTCTGTGTGATTATCTTTAGTTTTATACTGTACATCATATTTGAAACACCATTTGTAGAAATAATTTGAAGTCTATAGGGAATTCTCCACCCTGTTCAAGGGCAATACCTCCAGAATGTAGAAAAGTGTGTGTGTTTTTATTTTACATTTTCAGTCTCTTTAAAGCCTGGCTTAATGTAGACAGATGGAATCTCCTATATCCTTCTGTTTTCAATATATTTTGATATCACACATTATGTAGTCTCTGAAAAAACACTCTACAGTCAAAAGAGAAAGCGAAAGAGAAAAACATGTTTTCTTCATACTTCTAATTAGTCTACACTGTGTCCTCAGGAAGATGAATTACAATTGAGCTTGCATTTCCCTTTTAATTTTAGTCCTACAGGCCTTGAATTGCAGCAGCTGCTCTTGGGAAGGTGGAATTTCAAATAATCTATTTATAAGTATATTCAAGTTCATTTGATTATACATATACAGTATATTCTTGCATCCTATCACATCAGTAACAGAGTTGAAAATGAGAAGCAACCTTCATTAAGAGAAAAACAGAGAGTTTTAAAGTGTTCCAAGAATCACAATCGGATTTGAGCCCGTGCAGTGCCTAAGGACATAAAAGAAAAAAAAAATCCTCAAAATGAACCTAATCTCTAGGTGGCTAAAGAGCTCCTTGCACCCTGGGTCTGAGAGTGAGGGTGGAGATTGGGCTAAGAATTAAATAACTGAGATTAAATAACTGGATACTAGGGTTTCACTGATGCAACTATCTGGTAACTAACATAAAAATTCTTTTAAAAAAAGTTATTGTCTCATTTGAAAACAAAAGGTCATTTGAACAAACTAATGACAGATAACTTTAGAACCAATAAAAGAAAACACTTTGGATAAAAGGTATTCAGCTCTTAGACTCTATTGCCATGAAGTCCCATGAATGAACTTTTATATATTCACATGACTTTCAACCAATGATAAATGTTAACACTGGCACCTAAAATGTATTCACAAGAAGATGCTTGAAATTCCACAAGGCCTTAAGAGCTTAATTATCAACAAATTTAATGAGCCTTATTTTTTACTGCAGGACAAAAAAAAAAAAAAACCATTCTGCAATTCTTGTAAGGAACACTGGACTGAAGATTTGTATATACTCATGACCAAATTTAAGCCCTAATTCTACAAGTGCATTCTAGGTGTATGGTGACTGGTCTTGCAGCATTTATTCATTTGTTCTTTCACTCATTCATTTATTCATTTGAAATTCATCTACCCATCTGGAGTAGTTATGATGGTTGATAGCCTCTAAGAAGGTCCCTAAATGATTCCCACATCTTGGTATCCATATCCTCTGTGCATGGTTTGTACCTAGTGACACACTTCTAGCAGATAAAATATGGCAAAAGTAATGGGATGCCACCTCTTACATTGGTTTATAAAAAGGCTGTTGCTTCTGCTTTCTTTCTTTCTGTCTTGAAGGCTGAGGGACACATGATACAAAGTTTGTGAGTCATCTTATGGAGAGGCTCTTGTGCCAAGGAACTGATGTCTCCAGCCAACTGCCAGTGATAATCTGTAGCCTGTTAACCACCAAGTGAGTCAGCCCAGAAGTGGATCCTTCCACCCTCTCAAGTCTTGAGATAACTGCCACTCTGCCCAATACCCTCATTGCAGCTAAGCTTTACACCTATAATCATGATTCAGAAAACTTGTGAAATATTATATGTTTATTGATATATGCCGTCAAATTTAAGGTAATTTCTCTCTTTTTTTCCTTTATTGGAGAAGTTGTGGGTTTACCAAACATTCATGCATAAAATATAGGATTCTCATATACTACCCGATTATTAACAAGTTGCATTGGTATGGAACATTTGTTACAATGGATGATAGCACATTTCTATAATTGTGCTGTTAACTATTGCCCAGGTTTTAAGTTAGGGTTTCCTGTTTGAAAAATATGGAATGCTTCATGAATTTGCATGTCATCCTTGTGCAGGGGCCATGCTAGTCTTCTCTGTGTCATTCCAATTTTAGGATATGCACTGCAGAAGCAAGCACTTTGGGTAATTTCTTATGCAGCAGTAGATAACACAGTTAAATACATGGACTCTGAAGTCAAACTACCTATGATAGATTCCTGTCTCCATAATTCTTGACCTCTTTTCCTTGGGTGATTTGTAAACTGTATCAGTGCCCTTATTTTTTTAAAATAGATATAATAATAACAGTACCTCTCACAGAGAGTTCCTTTGGGTAATACCTGAAATATATGTACAAAGAGCTTATCACAGTGCTGGAGACACAATAGCCATTTATTAAATGCTAACTGTGGTACTCATTCATTTAAGCAATAATATTAAGAACATAATAACTTACTGATAACTTTGTGAAATTGAGCAGGTAAGATAATCACCTTGGATCTCAGTATTGTTTCATTCATTCAGTAGATGTTTACTAAGCAATGATTTTGCATCAGCCAAAGTCCTAGGCTCTGCAATGAACAAAACAGAGAGAGAGAAAAAAAAAAAAGATACCTGCCTTCAAGAATCTTAGCTTCAAGGGAAGGAAATCGACAATTAAAACAACACAATAAATAAATTGTATGCTATGTTAGAAGGCTATAAGTGCTTCAGAATAAACTAAGAAGAGAAAACAAAAGAGGGAAAGGGGTATAAATGTTGTATGAAGGGTTTGAAATTTTAGATAAGGTTAGTTGGGAAAGCCTGATTGGAAAAGGTGGCTTTTGAATGAAAACCTGAATGAAAGGAAAGAGCTAACCATGCAGCACAAGTGATATCCAAAATGTTGAATAACCTGTGGTGCTCACCGCGGGGACTACCATTCAAACCACATCCCCGCCAAAGTGAAAAGCAAAATGTTCTAAGTCAGAATAACTGCCATTGTGGATGGAGTAAATTAAAGGGGGAAGGATAGTGGGAGCTGAGGTTGGGGATTTAACAGGCATCCAGATCCTACATAAGTGAACAGGTCATTATTAAGACTGTGGCTTTACCCTGATACAGGAAGCCACTGGAGAGTTGAGAGCAGACATTTCACAGGATCTGATTTGCAACTTAACAGGATTTATGTGGCTGCTGAGTTGAGAATTGTCTGAAGGGAGACAAGACAGAGGCAGGGAAACCAGTTAGAAAGTTAATGAAAGTAAAGGTAGGAGAACCTAAGATGGCAGCTAGGAGAGAGAGGGCAAAAAATACTTCTGTGAAAAATACTAGATAGAGGCTAGAAAAGGACCCAGAACAACAGTTCCAGTGATGTACCAGCTGGACAAGTTCTGCTAAATCCACAGGGACCGTGCACTTGGTGAAACCAGGAGTCTGTGTTCTGAAATGAGTGAGTGAGCCTGCTGAATGTCTGGCAACCATGCTGCAGTGTGGGGAAACCGTGGATTGGTGTTTGGAGGCAGACTAGTTCTTTTTTAAAAAATCCCAAAAGCGGCTGCAGATATGGCAGCGAGAACCTCACACTGGAGCACGGCAGGAAAGGGCTGTGTGAACGCCTCAATATCTGGCATGGAAGATAGCCTTTCGCATACCCACTGCTAGTTGTCTCAGAGCAAGAAAGGCAGAGGTTATCCAAAAGGGGAAAAAAAACCCACGCCCCTTGCAGCCATCTTCCCGGTGAGCTGGGAACACTCCTGCCCGGTGCCAGAGCCACAGCCCAGAGTCACGCCAAAAAACTCAGAGTGACAGGAAGGGTTTGCAGTAACACAGGCACACGCCATGATATCAGGCATGGACAATAGCCTTTCGCACACCCACAGCTAACTGTCCTAGAGTTGGGAAGGTGGAGCTGTGTGAAAAGGGGGAAATTAACACGTGCCATTCAGCCGTCTTTACAGCAGGCTGGGAACGCACCTACATGGCCTGGCAGCCCAGGGCTTCCCTTGAGGGATGGTGGGCACTTGTGACTTAGCACAACTGTCCCTCAGCAGAGGTCCTAGAAGGGCACAGCTGGGAAGAGGAACCCACTTGGAAATCCCAGGGACCATATGCCAATACCAAGGACTTGTAGGTCAGTGGCAGAGACAATCTGTGGAGAGACTGAACTGAAGGTTTAGACTCTTGCAACAGCCTTAAATCTCCAGGAGCACCTGGGAGGTTTTATTATTAAAGCTCCCCTCCCTCCCTAACCACTCAGACACACGTCCCACATTCAAGGCAGACAGCACCAAAAACACACCCAAACTTGGTGCACCCATTGGACCCCACAAGAACCAGACCCCCACAAACCACAAAGACAAAGTTGGGGAGAACTGACTTGAGGGGAATAGGTGACTTGCGGATGCCATCTGCTGGTTAGTTAGAGAAAGTGTACGCCACCAAGCTGTAGATATGACAAATTAGAGATTGGTGCATGCATAATCCTTCAGATCCTAAAAGAATCCTATCAAATAAAACAAATGCCAAGAGGCCAAAAACAACAGAAAATTTTAAAGCATGTGAAAAAAACAGACAATATGAATAACCCAAACACAAACACCCAAATCAAAAGATCAGAAGTGACAAAGTACTTGGAGCAATTAATCAAAGAACTAAAGACAACAAGAGCATGGCACAGGATATAAGTGACAAAAAGAAGACCCTAGAAGAGCATAAAGAAGAAATTGCAAGAGTAAATAAAAAAACGGATGATCTTATGGAAATAAAAGAAACTGTTGACCAAATTAAAAAGATTCCAGATACTCATAGTATAAGACTAGAGGAAGCTGAACAATGACTCAGCAACCTCAAGAACCACAGAATGGAAAATGAAAGAGCAAAAGAAAGAATGGGGAAAAAAATCAAAAAAATCAAAATGGATCTCAGGGATATGATAGATAAAATAAAACATCCAACTATGAGACTCATTGGTGTCCCAGAAGGGAAAGAGAAGGGTAAAGGACTAGAAAGAGTATTCAAAGAAATTGTTGGGGAAAACTTCCCAAACCTTCTACACAGTATAAATACACAAAGCATAAATGCCCAGCAAACTCCAAATAGAATAAATCCAAATAAACCCACTCCAAGACATATTCTGATCAGACTGCCAAATACTGAAGAGAAGGAGCAAGTTCTGAAAGCAGCAAGAGAAAAGCAATTCACCACATACAAAGGAAACAACATAAGACTAAGTAGTGACTACTCAGCGGCCACCATGGAGGTGAAAAGGCAGTGGTAGGACATATTTAAAATTCTGAGAGAGAAAAATTTCCAACCAAGAATACTTTATCCAGCAAAACTCTCCTTCAAATTTGAAGGAGAGCTTAAATTTTTCACAGACAAACAAATGCTGAGAGATTTTTCTAATAAAAGACGTGCCCTACTTCAGATACTAAAGAGAGCCCTACCAATAGAGAAACAAAGAAAGGAGACAGAGATAGAGAGAAATTTAACAGACATATATAAAACATTACATCCAAATCACCAGGATACACATTCTTCTCTAGTGATCATGGAACTTTCTCCAGAATAGACCATAGGCTGGGATATAAAACAAGCTTCAATAAATTAAAAAAAAAAATTGAAATTATTCAAAGGACAGTCTCTGACCACAATGGAATACAAATAGAAGTCAATAACCATCAGAGACTTAGAAAATTCACAAACACCTGGAGGTTACAAATGAGGGGCAGATGAAAACGTTCCCAGATAATCAAAAGCTGAGGGGCTTCATCACCAGCAGATCAGTCCTATAAGAAATGCTAAAGGGAATTGTGCAGGCTGAAAGGAAGGGACACTAAACAATCAACTGAAACCACATGAAGAAATAAAGATTTCCAGTAAAGATCACATGGTAAATATAAATACCAATACTACTGTATTTTTGATTTGTAACTCCACTATTTACCTCTTACAGGATCTAAAATACATAAAGTATAATGATAAATCAGTGGTTTTGGACTCAATGTAAAATATGTAATTTTTACAAGAACTACATAAAGGTGGGGGAATGGAGGAATATAAGAGCATAGTTTATGTGTCCTATTGAAGTTAAGTTGGTATCAAAGAAAACAAGACTGTTGTAGACTTAAGATGTTAAATTTAAGCCCCATGGTAAACACAAAGAAAGTATCAGAGAACATGATCATAGAGATGAAAAGTAGAGTATGGTTTATGAGAAGTGGGGGAAGGGGCAATGGGGAGTTAATAAGAAATGAGTGTAGGGTTTCTGTTTGGGGTAAAGGGAAATTTATAGTAATGGATGGTGGGAAAGTGATGGCATTGCAACATTGTGAATGTGATTAATCCCACTAAATGGAATGGTTGGGAGAGGTTGGAATGGGAAGACTTATGCTGTATATATGTTTACACAATTGAAAAAAGAAACAGTCTTAATAGATAATGACAAATGCCATAGAAGATCCTGGATGAGATCTAAGAATAGAGGAGAAAAGGCTCAAAAGGACACAATTGGGACATAAGAAAAAAATAAATATAGAATATAAGCTTTATATCAATATTAAATTTCTTCAACTTCTTAACTACACTTAATGTGATTACATAAATGAGTATTCTTGTTCATAAGAAATGTATATGTGAATTATATTATTTGTTCAAGGATGTGTGCAACTTGCTTTCATATGTTCAGAAGACAGAGCAATAGAAGATGGATGATAGGGAGGGAGGGAAAGAAAGAAATGGTAAAGTGACAAAATATTAAAGTTGGTAGATGGGGGTATCGGTGGAGGGGGGTTGGGGTATGCTGGACTTCCATGTATGGGGTTTGTATTATTTTTACAACTGTTACTGTAAGTTTGAATTTACTTCAAAATAAAAATTAAAAAAAAAAGTAAAGGTAATGGCAGCTAGACCAGGATGGTGACTGCAGGATGGGTGAGAAGTTGTCAAATTTTGCATATATTTTGAAATTAGAGCCAACAGAATTTGTTAACAGGGCATGGGATGGGAAAGAAAGAGGTTAGGCACGTATGACGTCAAGAAGATACATATATAAGTATGTGTGTGTAGAGACATTGATCTGAATATCTGAGCATCTGAAAGAACTGCTGCCAATTAGTGAAAAGGGGAAGTCTGCAGGAGAAGCAGTTTGGGGGGTGTAATATGGAGGAGCCACAGAATGCCAAGTGAGCTGCCTACCCAGATGCAGGCAATAGGGGGTGCATTGTCTGAGCAGCAGTGTTTCTCAAACACACAAGCATAAGTAGATGCAAAGTAGAGCCCAGGAAGTGGTATCTCTAACAAATTCACGAATAATGCTGCTGCTTCTACTCCACTACGGATCACACTTAGAGAACCACTCATGGAGAATATTTCAAAATGATAATAAAAGAATCAGTTTGATTCATATTATCATTTATTAATATCAATGATAAAATACTCTTCCCCTTAAAAATCATTTTTGGGTGTGATTTATGAATAATTACTATGACTACTGCATAATTTTAGTAATTATTATGTAAGCTTCTAATGATCACATTTTAAACATATGTTTAACATTGTATTATACAGGGAAATTTAATTTGGAGAAATTCCAGCTACACTGTCAACCCCTAAGACATCACATCAGCTCTACCTATTCATTTCAAGGGTAAGTTCCTAATAATGTAGAATTTAATCCTAAATCTTTTATGTTTTTAATGAGATTTTAATAGTATTTTTAAAATTTCATTTTCCAGTAACTTAGTCCTACTATATAGAAATAACATTATATTTTTTTTCAAATTAGCCTGTATACTTTGACTTTGTTCTAATTATTTTGGAATATTTCCTATGATTTTCTACATATATAAAAATTATCTATAAACAAATGCATTACACTACTTTCTGTCCAATTTATATGCTTTGCATTTCTTTGTTTTTGTTTGTTTGTTTGCCTATTTGCACTAGTTAGGAACTCCAGTTCAATGTGTTGAGAGCAGATATACTTGCTTTTTCCCAAAATTGGAGAGAAAGTAATCAATTTTTCAGCATAAATTATGAGGTTAGTTATAGGGTTTTCATAGATACTCTTTATCACATTGAGGACTTTCCAGTTATTTCTTCTCTGTTGGAAATATCATGAGTAGATGTTTAATTTTGTCTAAAGCTTTTCTACATTGATAGAAATGATCATGATTTTTTTCTTTGTTACATCAATGGGGAAAATGTATTGATTTTTTTCTTTTTAACTTCATTTATCAAAAAATTAAAAAAAATTCAAACAAAACAAAACAATGGAAATAAGAAAACCATCTAAAATAACTACATTGTTTCAAACCTGTTCGTTCGTACCATAACCCCCAAAACTAACAAACCATAGTTGTTCCTGAGCATTCCCATAACATTAAGATTACCCTCCATAACTTATCTGTTCTTATTAGATTATCATTGCCCCTTCACTAGTTGCTGTCTATCGCTAGGTCCCCCATATTCTACAACATAAAACATTTATTTTACATTTTTCACAGCATTCCCATTAGTGGTAACATACAATAGTATTAATTGACTTTTTTCCTTAATTTTATTTTGAAATAAATTCAAAGTTACAGGAACAGTTGCAAAAACAATACAAACCCCATACACAGAACTCCAGCATACCCCCCCTTCCCCAATACCCTGATCCACCAACTTTAACAGCCTGTCACATCACAATTTCTTTCTTTCCCTCCGTCCCTCCCTCCCTATTTATCATCCATCATCTATTGCTCTGTCTTCTGAACATATGAGAGCAAGCTGCACACATCCTTGAACAAATAATATAATTCACATATACATTTCCCATGAACAAGAACATTCTTTTATGCATCCCCATTAAGCGCAGCTAAGAAGTTCAAGAAATTCAACATTGATACAAATCTTACATTCTGTATTTCCTTTTTTTTTTTTTTTTCCCTTATGTCCCAGCTGTGTCCCTTTAAGCCTCCTCTCCTCCATCCTCAGATTCCATCCAGGATCATCCTTGGCATTTAATTGTCATTGCCTATTTAGACTGTCTTTTTTTTTTTTTTTCTCAATTGTGGAAACATATATACAGCCTAAATCTTCCCATTCCAACCCCTCCCTAGCATTCCATTAGTGGGATTAACCGCATTTAGAATGTTGTAATGCTATCATCTTCCCACCATCCATTACTAGAAATTTCCCTTCACCCCAAACAGAACCCTACACTCATTTCTCAACTCCTCATTGCCCCTTCCCCCACTTCTCGTAACCCATACTCTACTTTTCATCTCTATGGTCATATTCTCTGACGATTTCTTTGTGTTTACTGTGGGGTTTAAATTTAACCTCTTAAATCTATAACAATCTTGTTTTTCTTTGATACCAACTTAATTTCAATAGGACACATAAACTATGTACCTATACTCCTCCATTCCCCCACCTTTATGTAGTTCTTGTCAGAAATTACATGTTATACATTGAGTCCAAAGCCACTGATTTGTCATTAGAGTTTATGTTTTATATCCTGTAGGAAGTAAATAGTGGAGTTACAAATCAAAAATTATTGACTTCCATTTGTATTCCGTTGTGGTCAGAGAATATGCTTTGAATATATTCAATTATTTATTTATTTATTTTTTTAATTTATTGAGGCATGTTTTGTCCCAGCATATGGTCTATTCTGGAGAAAGATTCATGATCACTAGAGAAAAATGTGTGTCCTGATGATTAGGGATGTAATGTTCTATATATGCCTGTTAAATTTCTCTATATCTCTCTCTCCTTTCTTTGTTTCTCTGTCAGTAGGGTTCCCTTTAGTATCTCAAGTAGGGCAAGTCTTTTATTAGCAAAATCTCTCAGCATTTGTTTGTCTGTGAAAAATTTAAGCTCTCCCTCAAATTTGAAGGAGAGGTTTGCTGGATAAAGTATTCTTGGTTGGAAATTTTTCTCTCTCAGAATTTTAAATATGTCATGCCACTGTCTTCTCGCCTCCATGGTGGCCACTGAGTAGTCACTACTTAGTCTTATGTTGTTTCCTTTGTATGTGGTGAATTGCTTTTCTCTTGCTGCTTTCAGAACTTGCTCCTTCTCTTCAGTATTTGGCAGTCTGATCAGAATATGTCTTGGAGTGGGTTTATTTGGATTTATTCTATTTGGAGTTTGCTGGGCATTTATGCTTTGTGTATTTATATTGTGTAGAAGGTTTGGGAAGTTTCCCCGAACAATTTCTTTGAACAGTCTTTCAAGACCTTTACCCTCCTCTTCCCCTTCTGGGACACCAATGAGTCTTAAATTTGGACATTTTATTTTATCTGTCATATCCCTGAGATCCATTTTGATTTTTTGATTTTTTTCCCCATTCTTTCTTTTGCTCTTTCATTTCCATTCTGTGGTCATCAAGGATGCTGAGTAGTTGTTCAGCTTCCTCTAATCTTGTATTATGAGTATCCAGAGTCTTTTTAATTTTGCCAACATTTTCTTTTATTTCCATAAAACCTTCTATTTTTTTATTTACTCCTGCAATTTTTTCTTTATGCTCTTCTAGGTTCTTCTTTATGTCCTTTATGTCCTGTGCCATGCTCTCATTGTTTGCTTTTAGGCTTTTGATTAATTGTGTCAAGTACTGTGTGTCTTCTGATCTTTTGATTTGGGTATTTGGGTTTGGGTTCTCCATATCGTCTGGTTTTATCATATGCTTTAAGAATTTCTGTTGTTTTTGGCCTCTAGGCATTTGCTTTACTTGATAGGGTTCTTTCTGGATATAATACTGATAACCTAATTTTTCAGATCTACAGCTTGGTGGCGTACACTTTCTCTAACTAGCTAGCAGATGGTATCCGCGAGTTACATATTCCCCTCAAGTCAGTTCTCCCTGACTTTGTCATTGTGGTGTGTGGGGATCTGATTCTTGTGGGGTTCAATTGGTGCACTAAGTTTGGGTGTGTTGTTGGTGCTGTCCACCCTGAATGTGGGGCGTGTGTCTGGGTGGTTAGGGAGACAGGGCAGCTTTAATCATCAAACCTCCCAGGTGTTCCTGGAGATTTAAGGCTGTTGCAAGATTCTAAGCCTTCATTTCAGTTTTGCCACAGATTGTCTCTGCCGCTGACCCACAAGTCCCCAGCATTGGCGTAGGGTCCCTGGCATTTCCGAGTGTGTCCCCCTTCCCAGCCGTGCTTTTCCAGGACCTCTTCTGAGAGAAGGCTGTGCCATGTCACAAGTGTGCACTGGCCTCCAGGGAAGCCCTGGGCTGCTGGGCCATGCAGGGGCATTCCCAGCCTGCTATAAAGATGGTTGAAAGGGGCATGTTAATTTCCCCCTTTCGCACAGCTCCGCCTTTCCAGCTCCGGGACAATTAACTGTGTGTGCACTAAAGGCCACTGTCCATGGCCGATATGGTGGCATGTGTGTGGTACTGTGGGAAACACTCCTGGCGCGGCTCTGGGCTATGGCTCCATCCCTGGGCAGGAGTGTCTCCAGCCCGCCAGGGAGATATCTGCAAGGGGCATGGTTTCTTTCTCCTTTTGGCTCCCCTCTATCTCCCGGCCCAGAGACAATCAGGAGTGGGTGTGGGGAGGGCTATCCTCCATGCCAGACACTGAGGCATTGGCTACAGCCTGCTCCTGCAGTGCTTCACTGTGCAGTTCTCACTGCCATATCTGCAGCCACTCCCGGGTTTTTTTTTTTTTAAAAAAGAACTAGTCTGTCTCCAAATGCCAACCCATGGTTTCCCCACACTGCAGCACAGCTACTGGACTTTCCACTGGCTTACTCTCTTGTTTCAGAATGCAGGCTCCCAGTTTCACCAAATGCAAGGGTCTCTGTCGATTTAGCAGAGCTTGTCCGGCTGGGCTTCGCTGGAACTGGTGTTCTGGGTCACTTTCTGGCTTTTATCTAGTATTTTTCACGGAGGTGTTTTTTTTTTCCCTGTCTCACCTAGCCGCCATCTTAGGTCCCCCAGTATTGATTGATTTTTAAATAATAAAACAACATTGCATTTCTACAATAAACCTTTCTTGCTTATAATGTATGTCCTTTTGTAGGATGCTAGATTCAATTCACTGACAGCCTCTAATGAATATTTGTATTTATCTTCAAGAGCAATGTTTGCATATTTTTAATGTCTTTCTCTGGATTTGACACTAGAGTTATGCAGAACGGATAAAATGAATTGGTATCTCCTCTTCCCCCCTTTTTCCCTCTAAAATGCATAGTTGGTATTATTTCTCCCCGGAAGATTTGATAGAATTCACCAGTGAAAACAACTGAGCCTGGAGTTTTCTTTATGGGAAGATTTTAAATTTTGAGTTCAATTTCTTTAACACATGGAGCTATTCTGATTTTATATTACTTCTGTTAATTTGTGAAGTTCTGTTTTTCAAAGAATTTTTACCTTTTGTCTTGGTTGCTAAGTGTATTGGCAATAAATTTGTTAGTAATATTCTTATTATCCATTTAATATCTGTACCAGGAATTGGCAAACCTTTTCCATAAAGGGCAAGATGGCAAATATTTTAGGCTTTGCGGGCCATGTGAACTTTAGTACAACTGTGCAACTCTATGATCTCTGTTCCAATAAAATAATAATTACAAAATCAGGCTGCAGACAGGAGTTGGTCCCCAGGCTATAATTTGTCAGACCTTCATCTATGGGTATCAAGATCTATAAATAGAGACTACAATGTCATACCTCCTATTTTGTTAAAGATATTGTCAATTTGAATTGTCATTCTTTTTAAGGCCATCTAATGATTTCTCCTTTTTATCTTTGTAAAGCACTAACTTTTGGGTTGATATACTTTATCTTTTTTATTTAATTGATTTGTGCTCTTATCATTACAATTTTCTATCTTCTTTCCTAGGTTTTAGGGTGGATAGTTACATAACATGTTTTAAAACTTTCTCCTTTCCTAATATAACTACCTATAACTATAAAATTCTTTCTAGCAGCACAAGTTTAGCTGCACCCCATATATTTTTAAATATTATTTTTTTAAATCTCATTACTTTGAAATATTTTCTAAATACCATTGTGATTTCTTCTTTGGCTGACGAGTGGTTTAAAATCGTGTCGCTTCATTAGAAAACTGTTGAGAATTTTTCCATATATGCTTGTTATTTATCACTAATGATTCCTTGTGATCAGAGAAAATACTCTGCATAATTTCAAATCCTTGTAATATATTGACATTATTTATGGTTCATCTGATGGTCTGTCTCATTGAACAACCCACATATGCTTGAAATATTATTTGTCTTATCCTTTGCTAATTCTATAAATGCCTGTTAGATTAATTTGGTTTATGTCATTTAAATCTGTTATATATTTAATGATTTTGGTCAATTTATTCTATCTATTACTGAGAGGATGTTAATACCTCTAAATATGTTTGTGAATTTGTCAGTTTTTATACCACGTATTTTGAATACTGTTAATAATTGTATGTACATTTGGCTTTGTTATGCTTTAAAATAAATTTATCAGTTTATTATTATGGAAATTGACTCATCTTTGGTAATAATTATTGTCTTGACATGTATTTTGTCCAATATTAATATAATCACATTAGTTTTCTATGATTGGTATTTGCATTATGCATTCCATCTTTTTACTTTTATCTATTTTTAAAGTATATCTCTTATGAAGAACATATAATTGGATCTTTTTCTTCTATACTGTCTGATAATTGAATCTCACTTTTAATTGGAGTGTTTGCTCCATTTATATTTTGTATAATGTTTAATAGGTTTGTGTTTATGTTTAACATTTGTTTTCTACTGTCTTTTGGTCTATATTGTTTTTGATAAAAAGTGTGGTGGTTTGGAGCAGTACATACCCCAGAAAAACATGTTCTTAAATTTAATCCATTCCTGTGGGTGTGAATCCATTAAAGTAGGGATTCCTTTGATGAGGTTACTTCAGTTATGATGTGGCCCAGCTCAGTCAGAATGGATCTTAATCCTATCACTAGAGGCCTTTTAAGTGGAATGTAGACAGAGAAAGTCACTGGAAGCAAGAAACTGAAAATCAGTGGGACCCAGAAAAGATTGAGGGGGTGGGGTGGACAGGAGAGGCCACATGTGCTTTGCCATGTGACAGAGGAGCCCAGGACCAAAGCAGGCAGCCCCAGATCTTTAGGAAGAAAGCATCACCTTGATTTGGATGTGATTTGGTCTTTTCATAGTCTCAAATCCATGAGCTGACATATTCCCAAATGCATTACATGACATTTCTGTGAGCAGCCAAGGAAAGCTGAATAAGAAGATAGCAGTAATTTGTAATGTGTTTCCTTTTAATTAATGTGTTATTTTTCCTCTGGCTTCATTCAAGATTTTCTCTGTACCTTGAATTTTCAGCAGGTTGACTATAATTGCTTGATATTTTCTGGGCTTATTGAGTTTTAAATTTACAATACATTTGGAACATTAATTCTTCAAATACTTTTTTTGCCCATTAATTATGAAAATACATTTTCTCCCCCAATATCTCTCTCCTCCTCTTCTAGGAATTTATTTGCATGTATGGTTGACCTTCTGATTTTATTCCACAGACTTCTGGCTGTCTATCTTTTTTCCAATCTTTTTATATTTTCCCAGAGTTTATCTATATGTCTTATATTTGTTTTGTTTCCCTTTCCTTCCTTTTTCTACCTTCTGTATTAGTTTATTATTCTTGTATTAGATAAGTATTTAATTCATTTTATTGCATGCATTGGTTTTTGGATAGCCTTTTTATTGTGGTTGCTCTAGGGATTTTACATGCATTCTTAATTTACTTCCTAAAATGAAAAAAATATATATACCACTTTACACTCAATATAAAAGCCTTACAGCCTTACAAAAATACATTTCTTTTAGCCCCTTTTCCTATCATTGTAATATATTTTCTTTCTACATGCTTTTTATACATCTAAATGTATTATAATCTTTTTTATTTTAAATATCATTATTTTTTTAAAATTAGAAATTCATTTTTAAAATGATTGCCCAGATATTTATCATTTCCAATGTTCGTAATTGCTTACGCACATCTTGCTTTCCATCTAGTATCATTTTCCTTCTCTCCAACAATCTTATCTTTAACAACTTTTTGTAGTGCTGTTCTGGTGATGCATTACCTTTGTTTTGTTTATTAGTAAATGTCTTGATTTTTCCCTCTTTTTCCATGTTTGTTTTCACTGAATACAAAATTCTGGGTTGATATTTGTTTCTTTTCATCACTTTAAAAATGTTTTCCCTTGTTTTCTGTATTTCAGTATTGTTAGTTAGAAGTCAATTATTAATATTAATGTCAACCTGTGTATAATTTTGGGGGGGATGAGGCAGGGGCATTGACTACTTTTAAGATATTTTCTTAAAACTTTTCATCAATTTGACTATAATTTCCTATGTGTCATTCCCCCCCCCCTTTTTTAATCTTCTGTGGGTTTTATTGAGCTTTGTAAATATAGAAGTTTATGGGGCTTTTGTTTTGTTTTGTTTTGATTTTTATCAAATTTGTGAAAATTACTTATTTTTTCAGATATTTTTCTGCTTTATCTATATTCCTCCTGCTATAGGTAAGTTAGATTGCTTGATTTTGTCCCATAGGTGAATGATGCTTTATTAATTTTTTTCACCCTTTTCTTCTCTCCATGCTTCAGTATGGGAAGTTCTATAGCTCCGCCTTATTTCTTATGCAGTACTCAATCTGTTATGAGGACTATCTATTGAACTTCTTTATTTTAAACATTTTATTTGTCATTTCTGGAATGTCTATTGTAGCTTCTTTCTATGTGATTTACTCGTACTTTTATCCTTTACTTTAAATCCTTAAAATATTTTCACTAGCCATTTAAATGTTTTTCTGCCAATCCAATGTCTTTGTTAGTTTGGGATTAGTTTCTACTGACTCTTTTATTTACTGATTATGGGTTACATTTTCCTGCTTATACGCATGTGTAGTGATTTTTTTATTGTATGCCGGGCATTATGTGTTTCTTTGTTGGGGTTTATATTTGTTGTCTTATTTCAAGTAGTGTTGTTTGTTCTGGCTGGCAGTTAATTTCTGAGTATACCAGCTTTATCCTTTCAGGTTGTGCTTAAAAGTGTGTTTGAAAGGGGCCTAGAGAAAGATTTACCCTGAGACTAGATTAAACATATTACTAAAATATATAGTCTTTCCAGGATCCCGTTGCATTCAGACAACTCTCTAAACTCTGGCTTACTAGATATTTTCCCTGCATTGTACAGCCTCCAGAATCTCCATTCATCTTACAGCTTCCTTACAGCTATTCTCCTATAGATGTCATGTAGTTTCATACTGAACACATGCAGCTTAATATTTGGACAGGGATTTAGTGCACATTTTGCAACACTCTGTATGTAGCAACTTCTTATCCAGTAACATGAGCCACCATTTACAGCCCAGCAGTCTTGAACTCTAAACCCTGCCTCCTCATCTCATTGCCACCATCTTGGTCTGTTTGTACTTCATCTCTCTGCGCTTTCATGGAGTTTAGCTATAGAGCTAAACTCATGTCTTTCCTTTCACTTAGAGGTAATAGGCCTAAACTTCTATTAACTAATGTCTGAAAACAATTACATTTTAGATTGTTTATCTAATATCTTCTACTTGGCCATGGCCAAAACTGGATATGAATAAAATATCAATTCACTAGATCTACTAGTTTATTACAAATTCTTTTTTCAATTAAATAAGTGATTGCATTAAAAAGGATTTTGAATACTAAGAAATGAAAAGAATAGTGTAACTATTATTTTGAAGTTCGTATTACCTAATTAGCCTTTAGATAATATATTAATAATTAAAGTATTTTGCTCACAAAAATAATGGAAAGTAAAAATAAATTAATAACCCACCTTTTAAACTTCTATTATTGAATTTTGGTATATATTTTGACTTTTTTGCACTGAAAACTCTTTTGTTTTACACATTTTAATTAAATACTCAGTAAATATAAAATATATTTATAAAATACATTAGGATATAAAGACTAATCTTACAATAGAAACCAGGGGATGCAAACTCAGTTTAATATTTCTTGCATCCTGATCTTTTATCTCATCTTCTTCCCTTTTTCTTCAAATGTAACAGATATCCTGGGTTTTATTTTTATTATTTTCTTACTTTTCTTAGTAACTTTGCCACATAGTTGCAAATCTTTAAACAAAATATGGGTTTTTCCATGTTTTGAAATGTTTTATTTATGGACAGATACTGTATGTATTCACTTGTGACTTTTTTTTTTTTCACCTTTAACACATTTTTACTGAAGGGGCACTTAAGGTAAAAGGAACAAGTTTACAATGTAAAAATTAATTGATACATTACCAAGCCTGGGAGCCCCTGTTCCTCCAGAAGCAGCTGGACATGAGCTCAGAGAGCTCTCTCTTGTTTGAGTTACAGAGAATTTACAGCATCTTGATTTACAGTAACTTCAACTGAGTTATTTTTACATTAAATGATGCTTTATGAACACAAATGTCTTAAAAAGTGAAGCATCTCAATCCATGAGTGGTTCAAGATCAAAGGAAAATATCCACATCATCCGAGACGTAGCCTTGAATGCCTGTAAAACTATACTGATAATATTTTCACTAGTTAAGCTATGATTTCTGTAAGAGCAATGTAACATACTTTCACTTGTATAAAAATTAGAAAAGAGATTACCATTACTTGTCTATAACTGGCTTATATAGTTTTTTTAATTTTATTCTATTGATTAGTTTAGTCATTACATCATATTGATAAACATACACTAGATTAGGACTCTATTTAACCTTGCAACATTATTTGCTTCTCTATGATTAAGTAATAGCAGCAGCCCATCCTATTTTCACAGAGCACCAGGTGATTACATGTTATCTATGTCTAAGAAGGTTGAGGACCCTTCTGCTTTCTTGAAAATATTCACAGTTCTTTTTAACTATTTAGCTTCTCCTTCATTTTAATTTTCTAATATGCATCTTCTGTCCCAGTTATTATTATAAGGCCTTTCCACTATTTATCATTCGGAAATTGTACTTGAGTGTTTTTAGGTAAATTTCTGTCAAATATGCGTCTATATCAAAAGGAATAACTGGTTCTTTACTATCAGAAAAGAAAATATGAGAGCAGCACAGAGATAAGTTGTCAGTCCCTCATTATTAGATTCCTCAGTAGGGATATTATCCTATGACACAAGTTACTGTCTCTGAGCCTCAGTGTCCTCAATTATGAAATGAGACTATCATAATCAACCAAAGTTTCCTGTGAGAATTTACCTAAAAGGCTTGTCATTTAAAATTTTTGATAGCCTAGATTTTTTTTCTTAGATTTTTGTCATATGTCACTCATGCATATATAATCACTCTTGTGCATACATAAAAATGAAAACATAGGGAAAGGATATGTCTGAGATAATAAGAACATTTCAGAGATGTTAAAAATGTGAAAAAATACATCACCTGGTACCCATCAGCTTGCTTAAGAAATGGATCAATTCAACACTCTTGAAGTCCTTGTGCCCCATCTCCCGCCTTTCTTAAAGAGAACCACAGTCCTGAATTTTGTGTTTACCATTTCTTTGATTGTGCTTACAGTTTTGCCAAATAGGTGCCTTGTTTAGATGGTCTATTGTTTGACCTTGTTTTTGAAATGTTCTGTGAGTGAAATTATCATGTGTTCTGTGACTCGCTTTTTAAAAACTCAGCATTCTGAGATTCATCTATGCTAAATGTGTGTGGCTGCTATTCAGTTTTCACTACTGTATAATATCTCCCTATTCATATCCCACTGTTAGTGGAAATGTGGACTGTTCCACTGTTTTGCTATCACACAATAAATATTCTTGTTATCTCCTAGAACACATGTGACAGTTTCTCCAGGATATATACCTGGGAGTGGAATTGCTTGTCTTCCCTGTTCTGATTGCAACAAATGCTGCTTCACCCCTTCATCTCTGAATATACAAAGGAGTATTAATAACAAAGCTACTGTTCTTTTGTATAGACCTTCAGGAGAAACAAAAGTTAGTAAAAAGGAGAAGGAGATAGTGGTGGCCGAGCTTCCCAGCCCACAGTCCGGCTTTCAGCCAAAGCCTTGAGGAACCAAAACCAGAAAGGGGGTGGCAAGATGGAGCCCTCCCAAGTGCTCTGAACACCTCTGCTGAGCATGAGGCAGGGTCCCCCACCCCTGGACATTGCTGCAGCACAGCTGACATCACAGTCCACTGTGAGGTCACTACTCGGCTGCAGCAAGTCATGGAAATTCAAACAGAACACAGCCTGCCATTCTGAGATTATATGGTTCTTTATTTATATTGCATTAAGGAAACCCGGAACAGGTTCTCCGGGGATACTCCCCTGAGCCCTGATCCTCTTTGCAGCTTCCAGCTCTTGCTATTTAATAGCCTTCAGAGGTCACTGGCTCCACTCTCTCAGATGTCACAGCACCAATAAACACTGCCTGCTCATGTTCTGCTGTCTCCAGGCTGGCCTCCATACTGCTCCTCTCCATCGTCTTAGACACGATGTCCACTTATCTACTGCTGGGGCAAGGCTGCTGATGTTGTAGCAAGGCTGGCTTGGACATTTCTCAAGAAAGAGCTGATCCTCCTGGGTCTCTTGTTCACAGAGCTCGAACTAGCTGTGGATGAGCTCCTCCCTAATTTGTGAGATGTCCTAGACTCCTTTGCAGTAGGCATGCAGCTGCTGCTTGTGTGAGTGCAAGTGCCTTCTGCCCCCTAGGCTGCCACGGCGTTTTCCCTCTTTATCCTCTCTAGTGGATCTGCACCCTGCCAAGTACCAGCCCAATGATTTTTGGCCCATCTTGGGTGTCTTTGACTTGCGAGGACTTTCACCTGTCCTGGGGAGTGGGAACTCTTCCTCCTGATGGCTCTGTCCTTTTCCCTTCATTCTGTCCTTTCCCTTCTTTCCTCCCAGGCTTCAGAATTGGTCTGGGAGACTCGCTGGCTTGCCTCCTGTCCAGTCCTGTGGCCTTCACTCACCAAGGTGCAGGCAGGAGGTCCCGCTGCTGAGTCTTGAGCTGTTTCTGCCACAGTCCTGCTGGCAGATGTTGCTCCTGCAATAGCCAAACTCATGCTGCTTTCTGGAGAGCGAGCGGAAGAGACCACCATACTAGAAGTACACTCAGAGATCTTGCTTGCAGCACCTGCCACGGCCACCTTAACACTCTTCAAGGGCATGTTGGCAACACCCATCGTGGCCACGCTGCTTCTGCTTCCTTTGGGGCCCTTGGCGGCTGCTCCTGGATTGCTGCATTCATGTGTTCAGAATCTGCAGACTTAGATGCCATCATGCTCCCAGTGCCTGCTGAGGGCCGTTTGCTGCCACCCCTGCTATTGCCCCAGATGCTGCCCCGTTGGCATGCTGCGCAGGTTTGGGGGTAGACACATCAGGTAGTGGGTTTCTTGGAGGCATATTTGATCACCTCCTCCCCCACCCAGTGAAAGCAGCCAAGGAGGCCCCAGACACCTCAGACACCACGTGGGGACCCCTGACGCTGACTTGGTCCTGATCCCTCACAGTTGCTGTGCTCGTCCTGTCCTCTTCCTCAAACATGGGATGCGTATCGTGTCCCCAGTGGCAATGGCGTCACTAACATTTGTGCTATTACTGTCCACTGGTGATCGCAGGAGATAAATTAGCTTTTCCCAGTAGGTAAAGAGGTCTTTCTGGGCATCTAGAGGGCAACACAGCTGCAAAGAATGGCCAGTGGCAAACTGCAGGTGCAGAGGCTGTTTCTCCCTATTGTGAACAGAGATTTTACAAACTTCAAGGGCAGGTGCCTGGTGAGCTCTAAAGCCCTGCTAGCCTTGTGGCCTCTCCCCGTGGTGCCCCGGATGGCGTGCTCCTCTCAGCTGGTGGCCATTGGGGCCAGGAGTGTGACATCAGGGAGGGGGAGCATGGGGCTGGTGCCTGCGATGCCATCGTCACCATTCAGACATGGTTGTGCACATCGATCACCTCTCCCCTTGTGGTATCTGGATGAAGTCACTCTGGAAGATTGGGGCATACTCAAATAAATCTACCCCCCCGATGCAGCTGGTGCAGCAGTTTCCCCATGGTGGTGTTGAACATGCCCATGGCAGAGCCACTTTGTGCCATGTAATAGGGTACCCTGCCCCACTCCAGAGCCCTCTTTTATGTTTCAGAACCTCCCAGAGGTGAGGGTGGGGGTTGGGCACACAGAGTATTCCTGGGGGGCAGGGCTGTAAGAAGCTGTAGGGAATCTGGAGCTCAGACCAAATCTCTTCCAGTTGTAGAGACAGATGTAGGGTGGGCTCCCAAGAGAGGTTTACTGCAGTCCTGGTGAGGAGCCACTAGGCCTACAGCCCCTGCACAGCCATATTTATACTCTGCCGCCCTTTGTGAGCTGTCATTCTGTCACATACCCCTTTGTCCTCATCTTCCCATCTGCCCCCTCAGGGCAGGACCACCATCCTCTCCCCTTCCCCAAAACACCCTATTGTCTCCACAGAGTACAGGCTCACCCTATCAGGGATGCATCAGGTCAGACCAAAATAAAGTGGGAATATTTTGTGTGGGTGCTTTGGTGTTTTTTTTTCTTTTCCCCAAATTCAAAAGATTCAGCAACTGAACAAAGACTATAAGAATGCAAGATGATGGGACAAATTTGCACCATTTGAGCTCATGGTTTAATTTTATTGAATAACCTAGAATTGGCAGGGTTGGCCCTTAGCCCATCTTTCCGTAAAATCTCTAATAATAATAACATTCAAAGTTGCTTCTCCTAGGCACCACACTATCTATGTTCTTCACTATGTTATCATAAGAACCCATTGAGTTTGATATGCAGCAGTTTAGAACAGGGCTTTAGAGGCAGTTAGGCTTGCACTCAAATACCGCCTCTATCATCTACTAATTCTGCTGTGGTAGGAAAGCAGTAGAACCTCAGTTTCTGTACCTGTAAAGTGGGGAGTATAACAGTAGCATCAAACTCAAGGGGAGGAGTGGAGTGGAGGTGACCACCAGGAAAATTTAAGCCCTGATTCAGCCCAGCCACCGAGGAGAGAGACTGTCTGAAGGGGCTTTCCTGGGTTCTCCATAACATATACACACATGGAGTTTACTATGTGACTTCCCATAATACATTGAGTTGGCTTTCTTAAAGGCTGTTAAATTGGTCTCATATGAAAGCATTTGGATGGCCAAGGAAAGCATTGCTCTGCTCCGCGCATCTATTATGCTTGTATTGATGACTTCTGTGCTAGGGACAGGTAATTCTCTCTTCAGGTCCCAGGTTTCTTCTTCTTTTTTTTTTAATGCAATTTTATTGAGATATAATCACATAACATACAATCATTCAAAGTGTACAATCAGTTGTTCAAAGTGTACAATCAGTTGCTCACAGTATTGTCATGTAGTTATGTTTTCATCACCATCATCAAACTTTGAACATTTTCATTACTCCAAAAAATAAAATTAAAGTTAAAATAAAAAAGAATACCCAAAACTTCCCATTCCCCTCCTCCTCCCATTGTTCATTTACTTTTTTTAATTCAGTTTAACTGAGATATATTCACACACCCTACAGTCATCCACAGTGTACAATCAGTTATTCACAGTGTGCCGGTTTGAGTGTATTGTGTCCCCCAAATGCCATTATCTTTGTGGTCTTGTGTGGGGCAGGCATTTTGGTGATGGTTGGATTTGCATGGAATGTGCCCCACCCAGCTGTGGGCAATGATTCTGATGAGATGTTCTCATGGAGGCGTGGCCCCGCCCATTCAGGGTGGGCCCTTATCGGTGGAGCTATATAAATGAGCTGACTTGGGGGGAAGAGAGAGAGTGCAGCTGGGAGTGATGTTTTGAAGAGAAGCAAGCTTGCTAGAAAGGAACGTCCTGGGAGAAAGCCGTTTTGAGGCCGGAGCTTTGGAGCAGATGCCAGCTGCCTTCCTAGCTAACAGAGGTTTTCCGGAGGCCATTGGCCATCCTCCGGTGAGGGTACCCGATTGCTGAGGTGTTACCTTGGACGCTTTGTGGCCTTAAGACTGTAATTGTGTAGTGAAATAAACCCCCGTTTTATAAAAGCCTATCCATCTCTGGTGTTTTGCATTCTGCAGCATGAGCACACTAGGACACGCAGCATCATCAAACAGTTGTGCGTTCATCACCAGAATCAATTTTTGAACCTTTTCCTTACTCCAAAATAAAAATCAAAGCAAAAAAGAACACCTAAATTTTTCCATCCCCCCCATCACACCCTATTCATCATCTAGTTTTTGTCCCCATTTGTCCACTCACTGTCCATACACTGGATAAAGGGAGTGTGAGCCACAAGTTTTTCATAGTCACACAGGCACACTACCCAATCTACATAGTTATACAATCGTCTTCAAGAATCAAGTCCACTGGGTTGCAGTTCGACAGCTTCCGGTATTTCCCTCTAACCATTCCAACACACTAAGGACTAAAGGGTGATATCTACATATAGCATAAGATTAACCTCCAGAGTGACCTTTCAACTCCATCTGAAATCTCTCAGCCACTGGAACCTTATTTTGTTTCATGTTTCTTCCCCCTTTTGGTCAAGAAGATCCTCTTAATCCCACCGTGCTGGGTTCAGGCTCATCTCCAGAGTCATTTCCCACATTGCCAGGGAGTTTTACACCCCTGGGTGTTATGTCCCATGTCGGGGGGGGAAGGTAGTGAGTTCACCTGCCAAGTGGGATTAGTGAGAGAGGGGGCCACATCTGAGCAACAGAGAGGCTCTCAGGATGGGGGGGGGGACTCCCATTCACAGTTATAAGTGGGCTTAGCCTCTCCCTTGCAGCAACTAGCCTCACAAGGGAAAGCCCCCAGATCGAGGGCTCAGCCCACTAAATTGACTGTTCTCAATGTTTGTGGGAAAATCAGCAATAGCCCAGGTGGGGAAGTCCAACACTTCGACATTTCTCCCCAGTTCCTCAGGGGGCCCCACAAATACTTTTATACTCTCTGCCCATATCACTGTGGGATGTGTCAGGATTTCACCCCAGCCTGTACAAACTCACCAAAATCCACTTCCCATTCACTGCTCCCTGCATCCATAGTGTTCAAACAAACTGATCACACAAATTAAATTATCTAATGTGCTACAGAAAATATAAATCCTGCAACAGGTAGATATCTCCTCCCTTGGTCTCACACATACGTTGTAGTTTTAAAACACAGTCAGTATCGCTCTTTACCCTTGGGCCTGATTTGCCTTGGTCCTAACCAGATCCTCTCCGTTCATATCTCTAATTAAAGTCTGAATTCTTTTTCACCTCTTTCAATAGTTGCTGCATGGAGTAATCCTGACATTCATAGCTGCCCAATTCTAGCTCTGAGTCTCATGTGTCACACAGACACCCAAAGTTCCAAAGACCAACCAGGTTATGCACAAAAAGCTCAGCGTCTCAGAATTTGGAGATAGCCATCACAATTCAGGAATAGATGTGACTGCTATAAGAGCTTACAATCTTGGGTCCATTACAATAAGCATTTCCCTGATTAGTTGTGCTCTAAGATTCAGTTCTCAGAGTTTACACATTATAGTTATTCCCTAATAGTGAAGTATTAAAATGTTTGTCCTCTTGTTTCTGGTGTGCCTCACTCAAAATGCTCTACTCAAGATCCATTCACCTAGTTGCATGTCTCACAGTCTCATTTCTTCTTGTAGCTGCTCAGTATTCTATTATATGCACACACTGCAGTTCACCATTCTGTTTATCAGTCAATGTACTCTTAGGCCACCTCCATCTATTGCAAATAGTGAATACTGCCACCAGATATACAGGTGCGTAAATGTCCATTTGTGTCCTTGCCCTCCGATCTTCCAAGTATATGCCTCACACTGAGGCTGCAGGACTTTGGAACCCCCACATGCCTAGCTTCTTGTGGGACCACCACACTGTCCTCCAGATAGGCCACACCATTCTACTTCCCCACCAACAGTGAGTACATACATCTTTCTCTCCGAGTTCTATCCAGCACTTGTGTCCTGTTTATTTTTTTCCCCTGCATTTCTATAGGGATATATTCAAGTACCATACAATCATCCACAGTGTACTGTCATTTACAGTATCATCATATGGTTGTGCATTAGTCACCAGAATTAGCACTTACACATGTTTGTTACTCAAAGAATTGAAACCAAAGAATAATAAAAAAGGATAAAAGTAAAAGTAAAAATAAAATAAATACAACAAGAAAGTCAGTCAACACCACCATTACCAAGAATTCATACCCCTTCCCTATACCCCTCCCATCCAGACATTCAGCTTTGATATATTGCCCCTGACACATTTAATGGGAGTGTACTATGATGTTATTGTTAACCCCAGACTCCAGGTGCATTGGTTATATTCTTTCACCAATGTCCCCCCTTTTCAACATCCCACAATGTTACAGTAATCTGTTCTCCCCATGTGAAAACATTTTTCCATTTGTGTATTTAGCCACCATCACTGACCACTCTAGGTTTCACCAAGCTACAAAGTCCCAGTCTCTATCATCCATCTTTCCCTCTCATGTCACATGCTCTCAGCCCTCCTCCCTCAACCCTACTCACAGACATCCTTGGTCAGTCCACCTACAATGCTATCCTACCATCACACAGCACTGCACTCTCCATTTCTGGATCTACACAGTCAATCCTGTTGCAACTTCTCTAATCATTTAGCATGAAGTGCCTGATCTCTAACAATGTTCTAGTTTTAACTCTCAAAGTTTCTTCATTAATGTTCGTTCATATTAGTGAGACCATGCCATATTTCTCCTTTTTTTTCTGGCTAACTGCACTCAACATGTCTTCAAGGTTCATCCACATTATTGTATGTTCTGTGGACTTTGTTCTGTCTTATGGCTGTGTAATATTCCATTTTGTGCACATACCACAGTTTTTTTATCTACTAGTCCATTAATGGACATCTGGGCTGTTTCCATCTCTTGGCAATCATGAATAATGCCGCTGTAGACATCAGTTTACAAATCTCCATTCATGTCCTAACTTTCAGTTCCTCTGGATATATACTTAGTAATGGAATTGCTGGAGCATATGGAAATTCTACACATAGCTTCCTGAGGAACCTCCGCAATGCCTTCCAGAGTGGCTGCACCATTCTACATTCCCACCAAAAGTGAGTAAGTGTGCCTCTTTCTCCACATCCTGTCCAACACTTGTTCTGTTTTTGTTTATGTTTTTGTTTTTGTTTTTGATAATGGCCATTCTGGTAGGTGTGAGAAGATGTCTCATTGTGGTTTTGATTTTCATTTCCCTGATAGCCAGTGAAATTGAACAACTTTCCATGTTTTTGAGCCATTTCTATTTCCTCTTCAGAAAAGTGTCTTTCCATGTCTTTTGCCCATTTTTCAATTGGGTTGTTGGTCTTTCTCTTGTTGAATTGTAGGATTTCATTATATATTCTGGATATTAAACCCTTATCTGATATGTGGTTTCCGAATATTTTCTCCCATTGCATAGGCTCCTTTTTTATTTTTCTGATAAAGTCCTTTGATATACAAAAGTGTTTAATTTGGAGGAGATCCCTTTTATCTATTTCTTCTTCAATTGCTAGTGCTTTGGGTGCAAGGTCTAGGAAACAACCTCTTATCACTAGCTCAAGATATTTCCTTACATTTTCTTCTAAAAGTCTTATGATCTCAGTGCTAATGTTTAGATCCTTAATCCATTTTGAGTTAATTTTTATATAAAGTGTCAGAGAGGAGTCCTCTTTCATTCTTTTGCAAATTGATATCCAGTTCTCCAAACACCATTTATTGAAGAGGCTACTATGACACAGTTGCTTTGGCTTGACTGCCTTATCAAAGATCAAATGTCCATAAATGAGAGGGTCTATTTCTGAACACTCCATTTGATTCCATTGGTCAATGTATCTATCTTTATGGCAGCACCATGCTGTTTTGAGCAATGTAGCTTTGTAATATGCTTCAAAGTCAGGTAGTGAGAGACCTCCCACTTCCTTATTCTTTCTCAAGATATTTTTGGCTATTTGGGGCAGCTTACCTTTCCAAATAAATTTGGTAATTGGTTTTTCTATTTCTGCAAAGTAAGTTGTTGGGATTTTAATTGGTATTGCATTGAATCTATAAATCAATTTAGGTAGAATTGACATCTTAACTATATTTAGTCTTCCATTCCATGAATATGGTATGTTCTTCCTTTTTTTTTTTTTTTTAATGGGTCTGTTTGATTTCTTTTAGCTGTTTCTTACAGTTTTCTCTGTATAGGTCTTTTGTGGCCTTGGTTAAGTTTATTCCCAAATACTTGATTCTTTTGGCTGCTATTGTAAACGGAACTTTTTTCCTAATTTCCTCCTCCTGTTGCTCATTACTTGTGATAGGAAAACTGATTTTTGCATGTTGATCTTGTAGCCTGCCACTTTGCTGAGTTCATTGATTACCTCTAGTAGCTTTGCTGTAGATTTTTCTGGTTTTTCTACATAGAGGATCATGTTGCCTGCAAACAGTGGAAGTATTACTTCTTCTCCAATTTGGATGCCTTTTATTTCTTTTTCTTGCCTAATTGCTCTAGCTAGAACTTCCAGCACAATGTTGAATGATGATGGTGACAGTGGTCATCCCTGTCTTGTTCCTGATCTTAGAGAGAAAGCTTTCAGTCTTTCCCCACTGAGTATGATCTTAGCTGTGGGTTTTTCATATATTTCCTTTATCATATTGAGAAAGTTTTCTTCTATTCCTATCTCTTGAAGTGTTTTCATCAAGAAATGACTTTGAATTTTGTCAAACGCCTTTTCTGCATCGATCAAGATGATCATGTGGTTCTTCCATTTTGATTTGTTGATATGGTGTGTTACATTAATTGATTTTCTTATGTTGAAGCAGCCTTGCATACCTGGAATACATCCTAGTTGATCATGGTGTATAATTCTTTTAATGTACTGCTGGGTTCAATTTGTTAGTATTTTGTTGAGTATTTTTGCATCTATATTCATGAAAGAGATTGGCACATAATTTTCTTTTTTTGTGGTATTTTTGTCTGTTTTTGGTATTAGGGTGATGGCTTCATAGAATGAGTCAGGTAGCTTTCCCTCCTTTTCAATTTTTTTGAAGTTTTGAACAGGACTGGTACTAACTCTTTCTTGAATGTTTGGTAGAATTCACATGTGAAGTCATCTGGTCCTGGGCTTTTCTTCTTTTGGAGTTTTTCGATGACTGAGTCAATCTCTTTACTTGTGATTCATTTGTTGGGGTCATCTATTTCTTCTTGAGCCAATGCTGGTGCCCATGCTTTTCTAGGAAGTTGTCCATTTCATCTAGGTTGTCTAATTTATTAGCATATAGTTGATCGTATTATCCTCTCATTATTTCCTTTATTTCTGCAGGTTCAGTAGTTATGTCCCCTTTTCCATTTCTGATTGAGTTTATTTCACTTTTTTTTTTTGTTAGCCTAGATAAGGGTCCATCAATTTTATTTATTTTCTCAAGGAACCAACTTCTGGTTTTATTGATTCTATTATTTTCTGTTTCTCAATTTCATTAATTTCTGCTGTAACCTTTGTTATTTCTTTCCTTATTTTTGTTTTGGGGATAGTTTGTTGTTTTTTCTCTAGTTAGCTCCTCCAAGTGAGCAGTTAATTCCTCAACTTTTTCACTTCCTTTTCTTTTAATATAGGCATTTAGGGCAATAAAGTTTCCTCTCAGCAGTGCCTTTGCTGTATCCCATAAGTTTTGATATGTTGTGTTTTCATTGTCATTTGCCTTAAGGTATTTAGTGATTTCTCTTGTAATTTCTTCCTTTACCAACTGCTTGTCTAAGGGTGTGTTATTTAGCCTCCATGTATTTGTGAATTTTCAGACCTTCTGCCTGTTATTGATTTCCAACTTTATTCTATTATGGTCTGAGAAGGTGTTTTGTAAAATATCAGTTCTTTTAAATTTGTTGAGACTTGGTTTATGACCCAACATGTGGTCTATCCTAGAGAGTGATCCATGAACACTTGAGAAAAAAGTGTATCCTGCTATTGTGGGGTGAAGTGTTCTATTAGTGTCTGTCAAGTCTAGAACATTTATCAAGCAGCTCAATATCTCTGATTCCTTATTGATCTTCTGTCTAGATGTTCTATCCATTGGTGAGAGCAGTGTATTGAAGTCCCCAACTATTATTGTAGAAGTATCTTTTCCTCCCCTCAGTGCTGACAGTTTTTGCCTCATGTTTTTTTTGTGGAATTCTTACTTGGTGCAAAAATATTTATGATTACTATGTTTACTTGATGAGTTGTCCCTTTTATTAATATATAGTGCCCTCTGTGTCTCTGTTAATTATTTTACCCTTGAAGTCTAATTTGTCTGATATTAATATAGCTACTTCCACTTTTTCTGCTTGTTGTTTGTGTGATGTATCTTTTTCCAACCTTTCACTTTCAGCCTATTTTTGTGTTTGTGTCTGAAGTGAGTTTCTTGCAGACAGTATACAGATGGGTCATGCTTTTTAATCCATTCTGCCAGTCTATGTCCTTTTATTGGGGAATTTAATACATTGACATTTAATGCTATTACTACAAGTGCAGTACTTTCTTCTACCATTTTGTCTTCTGGATTTTATATGTCATAGCTTATTTTTTTTACTCTCTCTCTCCTCTTATCCTTCCTGTTAGTCTTCATTTCTACACTCCTCTCCAAGGTCTCTCTCTCCTGTCTTCTTCTATCCACCTTTAGCACTCCCTTTAGTATTTCTTGAAGTGCAGATCTGTTATTCACAAACTCTCTCAATGCCTGTCTCTGAAAATATTTTGATTTCTCCCTCATTTTTGAAAGACAGTTTTGTTTGGTATAGAATTCTTGGTTGGTATTTTTTCTCTTTCTGTATCTTAAATATATCATACCACTACCTTCTTGCCTCCATGGTTTCTGCAGAGAAATCTGTACATGGTCTTATCGAGCTTCCCTTGTATGTGATGGATCATTTTTCCCTTGCTGCTTTCAGAATTTTCTCTTTGTCTTTGATATTGGACAATCTGATCAGTAAGTGTCTTGGAGTAGATCTATTGGGATATGCTGCACATCTTGAATCTGTAATTTCATGTCTTTCATAAGAGTTGGGAAATTTTCAGTGATTATGTCTTCTATTATTCTTTTTTGTCCCTTTTCCCTTCTCTTCTTCTTCTGGAGCACCCATAATACATATATTCATGCACTTCATGTTGTCATTCAGTTCTCTAAGACCCTGCTCATATTTTTCCATTCTTTTCCCTATCTGTTCCTTTATGTGTAAGCTTTCAGGTGTTTTGTCTTCTAACTCACTATACTGTCTTCTGCCTCTTCATATCTGGTGTGCTAAGTCTTCATTGTTCTTTTCATCTCTTCTATTGAGACTTTCATTCCCACAAGTTCTGCCATTTGCTTTTTCATATGTTTGAGTTCCTCCTTTTGTTCACCCAATGTCTTCTATGTATCTTTCATCTCTTTTGCCATATCTTCCCTCAGGTCATTAAATTGATTTTTGACTTGATATGTGAATTGATTTAGGAGATCTGTTTGGTTTTTAATTAGTTGTTTCAATTCTTTTTGTATCTCAGTTGAAGTGTTACTTTGCTCCTTTAGCTGGTGCATATTTTCATGTTTCCTAGTGTGGCTTGTTATCTTAAGCTTTCTAGGCATCTGATTTTCTGGATTAACTTATTCTGGAGCTTATTTTCACCCCTTTAGCTAGGGTTTTCTTGTTGGTTGGCTTTGTTCTCTATCTGTTCTTTGGAATTCAGTTCAACTGATTCTAGACCTCTACTGTAACTTCTGTTTAGTTGATCAGAGTTCTTCACTTTTTGTATTTCTGGTTTTTGCTCTACCTCTATGTAACTTTTTTGTGAGCGTCTCCTCAGATATGATCGACACCAATCAGATTTTCCCAGTCCAGACAAGCCCAAGTCTCATAAGGAGGGTATGAAGTTTCCCTGAGAATAAGGATCTTTGGGCTTCCAGACACTCCTGTGAAGCCTCTAGAGTCTGTGCTTTTCCTATCCTGTCCAGTAGGTGGTGCTTGTCAACCTGCAGCTCTCCACCAGTGTGAAGAGGTGTTATGGTTGCATTTAATTCTCTGCAGACCTTGTTCCTGTCAGGGGCATGGCTGACTCATGCTGGTTTCTGTTTTCTAGCCCCTGGCCACTGAGTTCTCTGAAGGAGGGCTGGCCACCTGAGGTGAGCCCTGTGCTCCCCTTTTCTTGGGGAAGTTATGCCCTTTAGGGAATTGTCTCCCCCACTAGACTCATTGCTTTGTCTCTCAGAGCTATCTTAGCTCCACTCTTGTCTGGATCCAGTGGCCAATTGCAAATATTTGAGGCTTTCTGTAATGGGCTACTTAGAAGTTATTGAAAAGAAAAGAAAAGAAAAAAAAAAAGAAAAGAAAAATTAAGGCCTTCCCCCAGCTCCCAAGTTTTGTCAGTCCCAGTGTAGGCTATTTAAAGATAAACGCTTTAGGCTATTATCTCTGCCTACTGAATAGTTACTCTGAGACCACTTTAATTCTTCCTTTGCAGGGGGGCCAGGTTGAGACAGAAGCTCTGATGGGCTATAGAAATGCAAAAATAAGGAGTTGGAGAGTAAGAAAATGGGAAACAGGAAACCAGAAAAACCAGCTTGGCTTTTCAGAGCAGAACTTCAGCTTCCTGGATTTGCATATGTGCCCCTTTCTGTTGGACCCCAGCCCTTCTCTGTATTCTGAACACCCCCAACTCCAAAAGTCTCTGTTTTTTTGTTTTGTTTTGTTTTGTTTTGATTTTTGCTGTTTTTGCTAGCCCTGTCTCCTCTCTGCTGGGCTGATTGCTCCCAAATTCTCTCATGTCTGGTCTCAGTTTATCTGTGGTTGGAGCTTTTATTCAGCAGTCTGAGTTTGTTAATCAATTCTGCAACCAGGGCCAGGTTGAACCTCCCTCCCTGTTCCCAGCACAGACTGCTTTCTCCTCCCTCAGGGAGCCAGTTATAAGACAATCTGTTGTGCCTGGTGGGGAGGGGTGCCAGCCTCCTGGCTGGGGAAACTTACAGGTTTCACTGCCATCTCAGCTGCTCTCCCTGTTCGAGACTATTCTACAATGCATGGCAGATCAGATTTCCCCAAAGTGGCCATTCCACACAGTTCCTGGCTCTCTACCAGATGCCCCACAGGAATAACTAAAATACACGCCTCACCATTCTGCCATCTTGCCCCCTCTGTGACTTACTTTTTATTATCAACCATTTGCTTCTCCATATTGTTCTTTGTAAATTCTGCTTATTGATTTTTCTTGATTATTATTATTTCCTCTTTTGGATATACTAAAACTTATTCATTCATTTAACTGTTAGCATGAATTTAGTTTGTTTCTCCTTTAAGACTAATATACAGATTCTGTGAATGATCATATAATTACCTTTTGGGATACAGGTAAAACAGTTTCTCATGGGTATATACTAAGAAGTGAAGTGGAAGAGTCACAGGTATTTATATCTCCCTGATTTTTCATCAAAACTGCTCTAGTTTCACCTGTAAACCAATATTTGAGGTAGAGTCTTTGATAGTCCTTATCATATTTCTACTTTAGAGTTATTACACCTTTCTATGAATAGGAAAATACAAACTATAAACCAAGAGATATTCTTTCCTTTTTATACTGTGAAAATAGTACATAAAAGAATGTTAAAATTATAGAAATTGCATATGTGTTGATTAAAAAGTGAGTGTGAAATTCTAAGTGTATTCTTACATATACCTAGTGGAGCAGAAATTAACATAGTTTTTTTTGTGAGGGTAATTTCTTAGTACTCATCAAAATTAATAATGTGTTATTTCTCGACTGTGCAATTTCAACAGTATAAACCTATCTTACTGAATGGCTTATTATGCAATAAAGTATTTATATTCAACAAAATTCATAGTAGCAATGTGGCAGCAGCAAAACAAAAAAGAGAAATCAAACAGAGTGTCAAATGCTCCAATATCTTCTGCTAATCCCATCACCCAGAATCAAGGTTGTTTCAAATTAGTTAAATTGCATCTTGAATGTGGGTTGCAGTGGATGTCAAGTGTGACACAATGGGAAACTGAGTCACAATGCATAAGACAAGGTAGTTTGTTACTCACAAGTCCCAAGGAGAGGGAAGGGCCATGAGGGTTCAACCAGAAGTGCCATCGGGTTGGTGGATCAACCAGCAGGCAGAGCGAGGGGGGACCAGGGCATGTGCCTTTATTTTGGTCCAGGGCTGGAAGTTAGTAGATTTCCTGCAGGAGTGAAGAAACGGTCAGTTTAAAGCAAAAGCGTGTAGAAAGAAAAAGAGACTGGGGTTCTGAGGGCCGTGGGGATGGTGAGCTTACCATTTGGGACCAGCTGTGGGTTCTGGCTGAGCTGTGTTGGTGATGTGGGCAGTGGCAGCAGATGTGGATTTTGACTCTGGGGGATTTTGTGTCCTGGGGCTGGGACGCTGCTTATTAATGAGGCCAAAGTTCAGTGTTGAGGCAAATGGCTTAGCAAAGCACGATGGATTCCAAGGCAGGACACACAACAATTCGATAGTTATAACAAAGGTTATATCTCCTAGATTCCCCTCCAGGCCAGTGTGGATGTAGAAGCAAGAACTAGCTAATAGGAGGTAAACGAGAAGCAATACGTGCAATCTTTGGTTACGCCCTCTTGAAGTGATGGGTCATGTCCGGCTCTTAAGTTTTCCCATTCCAACTGGTAGAATGGTATCCGAAACCAGAAAAGTCATCATGTACCATTAAATGGAAGCAATACGTTATAGAAAAACAGCAAGGTAGAGGAAACCTAAGAACTCTGTTGAACTCTCAGTGGATATACAACGTGATATAAATCTACTTTATATCGTTGTTAATTTTGAGTCTGTGTTATACCAACTGAAATGATATCCTAACTAATGTAGAATTTGGTGCCTAGAAATGGATGTGGTGTGGCTCAGCAATAGAACAGAGGGTGTCAAGGACACAGTCTAGAAGGGCGGTGATTCCTGGAGCCTGTGAGCACTTTATGAGGCAAACCACACACCAACAGAGCCTATAATTCTAAGGGAAATAATTGGAAAATCTCAGGATGTTGCATGTATGGCTGATTCTTTCTGCTTTTGGAAAAGTCACATAAAATAGAGATGATTGGATATAAATCTCACTATTTTGCAAACAACTCTGTTAAGGATGCTCACTTTGCTGTGCCTTGAATTCCTGGATGATGGAGGTCTATAAAAATGGGCAGAGAGCCCAAACCCAAAATGAAACTGATATAAGAGGTGGCTCTCAAGAAATAAAACTGTGCCCTTAAGCCTTTCTGAAGCATCTCCCAGTAATTGTTTTCTACCAGATAATGGGCACTAGCCAGGTAGCATAGATGATATAAAGGTCTTTTCCTTTCCACTCAAACCTATTGTTTAAGATGGCCCCAAGTTATGTGTGATTAACACAGGGAGAGACATTGGGCAGATACAAGCCTAGTAAATAAAAGACCAAGGTTTTTAGGCTTAGGGATTATTTCTAAATACTAACACCCCAGAATTGACCAGAAGCCAATAGACAGAAACCCACAAAAATTTTGAAGAAATCATTGTAAAAAATACTACCAGTCTTGCTTAAGAAAGTCTGTGATTTTTGGATCCCTAAGGCAACTCAATAGGACCTCCAAACTTTACTTTTAGAAAGTAAGTTGAGAAAACCATATGGTCTCCGATAAGTCATGTTCTCCAATATCCGCTTGAGATATGGTTGGAAAAGACAATCTGAAGATAATGGACAGGGAAAAACCTCATACAGGGTTAAGTCAGGAACCATAGAAGAAAATGGTTGAGGACCAATTGCCAGGAGATAAGAATTATTGGTAGGCAGATAGGCTAAGTAAGAAAATTATTCTAATCTGGCATAGGGGTTCTTAGCCATTTATTCAGTACGGGACTGAGACTTGGGCATTTCATTCAAAATTGACAATTATGTGCTTCTAATTTCCTTTATGGGAGTTTGAATTATAATTATTCTGTTCCTACATGCCCACTGTATTTTCTAAATGTATGTTAACTTATAGACTTCCAGACCAAGAGGGAATTACATACGGACTTGAGAGAGAGCTGGATATAATGCAGATGTCCAAGACATTGGATTGAAAACAGTAATTGGCTGGAATTTTGAAATTATGTCCATTATGGTATAATTGAGAATATTCTATGTATGAATATTCTGTTCATTCTAGACATATGTGCACAAACATTTGGTTCTGACTGTGGGAGCTCTCCCTGTTTTCTATGGATGTACAAATTTAGCTGGGTCATAGCCACCCAGAAAAATGAAATATATTGCCCAGCCTCCTTTTTAGCAAGGTGTTGCCATGTGACCAATATCTTGAGAGAATGAATATACAAAGGGACAATGGCCATACCATATATGACAATAAAACTCTGAGCCAATACTGCAAACATCCTGATAAGCCAAACCATAAAGCTTTCCAGCAATTGGTCCCAATCAGGGTCAGGACATGGTCCAGGACTACCGTCCCGACACTTCCAACTCAGGACCCAGCAGAAACATCCAGATATGCTCCCCAATCCAATCACAAAAGATGCCCCCATTTCTGGTTGGCCTTCTTTAGCCCATGCATGACAAGCACTTCCAATCAGAGCATGCCTAAGACTTCCCTTTTCTTTACTATAAGCTTTCCCATTCCCTCCTGATTTTGATTCCATGCCAAATGTAAGTGTTGGTAGCTGACTCCCTTACAAGCTCTGAATAGACCGTTTGTTCTCTTTTGGGTTATCTTAATTTATTTCCATATTCTGACCAATAGGATATGAGCAGAAATGGTAAATGCAATTCTGATTGGTGCCTTCAAATAAATAGGTTGTTTACTTTTCCTCTTCTTGTTCTTTTCTCTTTTCTTCTGGCTAGAGTAAGCTATAATGTGGCATGATCACAGAAACAAGAACAGCCATATTCAACCATAAGACATTAAGGGTAATAAATAGGGTTACCTTTATAGACTCTGGGACAGACACACAATACCAGTTCAGAATTTTACAAGAGAAAAAGTATGCAACCATTTTGCATAAAACATTGATGACTCGGGAATCTTTGTTACAGGATTTGAACTGACATAATAAATTAATATAAGAAAAAAGCATGTGTTATTTTAATTGAGATATAATTAACATATAATAAAATTAATAATTTTTAAGAGTATCATTCAATGAATTTTGACAACTGTAAAATTATAATAAAGACATAGAACATGCTCATCACCCCAAATAATCCCCCTTAGCTTTTTGGTGTTAGTTGCCTGCTCCATTCCTAGCCACTGGCAAGTACCCATGGATAAGAGGGTGTTTCCAGCTGGGAATATTATGAACAAAGCTTTAATGAACATTTGCATGTAGTGCATTGTGTGGACTGATATGCCCATTTTTTGGTAAATACCTAGGAATAGAATTGCCGACTCATTTGGTAAGTGGATGCTTAACTTAAAAGAAACTTCCAAAATGTTTTCCAAAAAGCCTGTACCATTTTGACTTCCCACCAGCAATATATGATAGCTTCAGTTGTTTCATATCCTTTTCTTTTTTTTTTGTATTTTTAATTTTAGCGATTCTAATGGGTTGTGTTGTGGTATTCATTATGGTTATAATTTGCTGTTTCCTGATGACTAATGATGGTGAGCATATTTTAAGTTCTTTATTGACAATTCATATGTCTTCATTAGTGAAGTGTCTGTTCAGATAAGTTGACCATTTACATTTCGTTGTTTTAGTTTCCTGGCTACTTAGACAAATGCCATGCAATGGTTTACCTTACCAAAAGGAATTAATTGGCTCATGGTTTCAAAGGCTAGAAGGCTTGCTTCCTGCTGGAGTTGGTATCTTCAGGACAGCCAGCAAACTTTAGGGTTTCTTGCCTTCTCTGTCACATGGCAATGCACATGGTGGCATCTTCTTTCTCTTCCAGTCCATTGACTTCCAGCTTCTGGCTGCTTCCCATGGCTTCGCTTTCCGTCTGATTTTCACTGTGCTTATGAAGGACTCCAGTTATTTGGATTAAAGCCCATGCTAATTCTGTTGGGCCGCACCTTAACTGAAGCAAACACCTTGAAGAGATTTTATTTGCAATGAGTCCCCACCCACCAGAATGAAAACCAAGGCCAAAAATGTCTCTAAATTGGGGTACACAATTCAATCTGGATATAATTCTTTTTAAATCAGCTATGTGTTTTAAAAATATAGTCTCCCAGTCTGTCTTGCCTTTTTGTTTCCTTAATGGCATCTTCTGAAAAGCAGACGTTTAAAATGAATTGGTCAATTCCAATTTGTTAACTTTTTTTCTTTTATGCTGTTTGACTCCAATCTGAGAAATGGTTGCTTAACAACAAATTATAAAGGTTCCCTCCGAAGTTTATTTTCTAGAAGTTATATAGCTTTAGCCCATTAAGTTTATGTGTGTGATTCATTTCACGTTAATTTGTGCCTTGAGGTAAGCTGTGAGTTTCCTTTTTTTAAAATTTTATTTTGCAAATGCAGTAAAAATTGTTCTAGCACCATTGTTTAAAAATGCTATCATTTCTTTATTAATGATAGTATCTTGTCAAGTATTAATTGGTCATATATGTGCAGATCCTCACTCACCTCTGTTGACCTGTATGTGTGGGAACCCTTTTCTATCCCATTTATCTGTATGTCTATTCTGACTCCAACATCACACTGTTTAACAGACTGTGACATTGCACTAAGACCTGGAATCTAGTAGTGTGAGTTCTCCAACTCTTTTCTTATTAAAAAAAAAAAAACGTTTTGGTTATTCTAGATTTCATGCATTTTCATTAACATTTTAAAATAATTTTTTCAATTTCTCAAAAAATCCCTTTGAGGGAATTGCATTGAATGTATAGACCCATTGGAGGAGTACTGCCATCCTAACAATATCAAGATTTTTGGTCCATGTAGACACAGTATATGTCTACATTTTTTAGGTTTTTTTATTTTCTGAGAAATGTTTTGCAGATTTTAGTGTGCATGTCTTATCTTGCACATATTTTATTAAATTTTATCTATTCCATGTTTTTGCATGGTATACATGGTATTTTTATTTCAATTTCCATATTTTCATTGCTTATACATAAAATATTGTATATTGAGCTTGTAACCTAAAAACTGGCTAAACTCACTTATTAATTCCCATAGGATTTTTGTTTGTTTGTTTGCTTTTCTTAGATTCCTTAGCATTTTCTACATAGAAGAGCATAAAATCTGCAAATAGAGACCTTTTTACCTTGTTCTTTCCTTTTCTTCCTTCACTGCACTGGTTCTGGATTTCTGGTAAAACACCAAATAGAAGTGGTGAGAGTGGGCTTCTTGTCTTGTTCCTGAACTTACAGGAAACAGCATTAAACATGCTGCTATTTACAGGTTTTTTCATTGATGTTGTTTTTCATGTTGAAGAAGTTGCTTTTTATTCTTAATTTACTGAGAGTTTTTTTTAAGAATAAATTTTGAATGTTGTCAAGTGATTCTTCTATGTGCATTGAGATAATCATTGTTTTCTATCTCATTCTGGTGAATATAATGGATTAAATTAATACATTTCTCAGTAGTTGAACTATCTTTGTTTCCTGGCATTAATCACTTGGTCAAGGTGTATTATATTTTCCATATATTGCTGGAATTTATTTGTTAAAATTTATTTAAAGAATTTTGTTTCTATGTTCATAGGAGGTATTATTTTGTTTTCCTCTTATCTACTACTTTGTGAGGTTTTGTATCGGGGTAAGGCTGGTCTTGTAAAAGGAGTTGAGAGTTGATAATTCTTCTCCAAATATTTTCTGGAAGATAATTTTTTATGGAATTTATATTATTTCTCCCATAAAAATGTGATAGAATTCACTATGAAGCTACTTGGGCCTGGAGTTTTCTTATGGGATTTTTCAAAATCTTGGATTAAGTATCTTTAAGAGATGTAGGTTGTTCAGGTATATATTTCCTCTAATGTGTCTTCTAAAGATTTCAATCTGAGTTGCCACTTTTTACATAATGTTGTTCACAAATTCCTCTTAACAGATTTTTAATGTTTGCTCAAAATGCACTAGCATTTAAAAAAATAGATATATTTATTTGGACTGATAGAAAAACCACTGCCTCATTACTACACATTCTAAAGTGAGAAAAGGGAGATTTATTTTCATGTGTGTATGTGTGTGTGTATCTTTCTCTCTCACTTTCACTCTCATTCTACTTATCCATTTATAGATATACATATCTATTTGTATCTACATATATAATACATATATGTATACCCTCTTACCTAATATATAATTCATACATATGTAAATTATATGTGTGTATTATACCAATTATTAAAAAAAAACTAAAATGACACATTTTTAAATCTATGCTCACATATGCACACAACTGAATACTAGAAGTCCAGGTATATTCACAATTCTTATTAGTGGTTTCTTGGATGCATAAATTGAAATTAAGGGTGTTGCGTGTGATGTTTGGAAGGCTGGGAGTAAGGGCCGAAGGGGCACTCACACTAATTTCTCCAAATATTTCTTCATAATTTGAACCTGTGACAAAAATATGTCTATATTATGTGTGTAAAACAACCTTGCCAGTATGTACACAATATATATATTATATATATATAACCCTATAATCAATATGTACATAATATGATGTTTTTAAATGGAACATAAATAAATTAAAAGTTATATTTATCTTGCTGACAACTGTAAGAATCACTTGAAGATGTACTGTAGATTGAACATCATTCACTCCAGGCGGTGGGCAGTGCCATGTAGCAAATGATGGCTCTCACTGGCCCCGTTATTAGGCCAAGTGAAGCTCTAAGCTTAGTCAAGATGCACAATTGCACTGCCCTTGAGGTATGAGGTATGCTCAGCTTACCTTTCCATACTTTACTTTAATTTTTCAATATTTTATGCTACAGATAAAGCAAATTATTTGTTGTTCTTATAACATGTCCTATACTCTCCTGTTTAAAACGCAACTTGAAAGCACCTACTATGAAATTCCATGGCACATCTTCTGCCCCTTGACAGAAAAAGAATTTCAGATCACTTGAGCCCAGGCCAGGGCACAGGGGCACTCACACCAGGTTCCACCCCCAAAACACAACTGGAAGTCACCCACACCCACCTTGCTCCTGGGTCACCCAACAATGAACCTGAGCTCTTCTCATGGGCAGTCCTTTTGCTGCTTACGTTGTGGGTAATGAGCTTTATTTAATATCCATTGGTGTCTGTGCCCTTCTAAATCCCAGGGAAGGGGCTTCCCAGGATCCACCAGGAATTTCTAGGCAACAAAGGAAGAAAATCTCCATGAACAGGTCCTCCAAATTCTGGCACTTGTGAAACTCAATATCATACCCCCAATCCTACCTGCTTACCTGAAACCAAGTCTTACAGTCAACATAGTGAGTTCTTTTATACAGAACTCAACAGAGTGCGTGCTTTCGTACAGAACTTCAAGTAATCCAATCCAAATATAACTGATGATCTAAGAATCTCTGGACAGTTGAGTAAAGCATGACAGAGAAAAGTTGAGGAAAATTAGAGAAAATAGTTTAGGAGAAACACAAATAATTTAGCAATGAAATAAACAAGCACAAAACCCCAGAAACAACAATAAATCTTCTGTAATTAGTATAGTCCTAAAAATAAAATATATCCATATAAAAAGAATAAGATGCCATGATTTTAAAAGAAAGTATATAAAATAATCAGTGAATAAGAGAAATGTATTAGAAATTTAACTCTATTGACAAAAAATACAATAAAATATTATAGCAAAAAAATTTATAGGCAGGAGATAATGTAAAAGAATCATAGTAGGTTAAAAGAAGATCCAAATTTTGACTAATACTCCAGTAGGCAAATGAAGGCAAAAATAGTACAATAAAGTATCAAGAGATGAGATACATAATTGCTCAAATGGAAAATGAGTGCCAGAGTTCACTAAGGCAAACAGTCACTTATAGGTGTAATGAAATTAAGAATCTATTATAGGAATTGAACTTTACTGATTTGTGATTGGAGCTGAGAAAGCAAAATCTGGATGAAGACTCTCCAGCCTATCAATCTGAGGAAATGAGCCCCACCAACCGCTAATGCAGGACAACAAAGGAGAATTCTGCATCATTACCACCTCGATGAGTCTATGGCTGATGAATTAGTTGTGAAAGAGCAAGAAAAAAGTGAGATCTTTCGGGCACATCTGTATCTGCAACTGCAACTGATTATATTATTCTTCAAAGAGTAACATGTGCTCTACTTCACCCAAATCCCAGACAAATCCTTTTGGCCACTATTTAATTCAAAACCATGCAGGAAGATATGTAATTCTAGCTTAACCAATTTGATACAGACAAAGCGAAATCATAAGATTAATTTTTTTAAAAACGTACACCTAGTTCATCCTTGAAATTCTGAATGGCCAAAATAAAGAAAATATCTTGAAAGTCTCCAGAAATAAAAAGAAAACTATTGAAAGTAAAAGGTCTACTCAAATGACAACAAAGTCAGACAGACATCATATTTCTCAGAAGCAACACTGGCTGTCAGAAGACAATAGAGCTGTGCCTATAAGGCATGAAGTGGGCTGGGAGATACTTTTTAAACTAGAATTCTATATTCAGTTAAACCATTAATTAATACTGAGGACAGACAAGAGGCATTTTCAAACAGACAAGGGCTCAGAAAGATTATCTCCTATGTATTATTTATTAGGAAATTACATAAGGATCTCATTATGTAAAACAATGTGAAAATAAAGGGAAAGTAATGGATATCAGTAAAAAGTGGATTTAACTCCAGAGACAAATCCTAGGATCTCTGAGGGGCTACAAGCCTACAGATAATCCAGATCACAGCAGAAGCAGAGAAGATACTGAGAGGAGACTCTAGGTTATGAAAGAGGGCATTTGATAGAGTAAATTATGAAAGTCCTCAGCTTTAAATAGATAATAACCAAGGGTGACACATTAACAAGTTGCATTATGAACCATTAGAGATACAGATTTAATCACCAGTAATGATAAAAATTAGAAATACTTGTCAATGTTTGTCTCTCTGTAGGAGGACTGAGATCACAGATTTCGGATCATAAGACTACTCTTTTCCATTATAATTCACTGGGCATGTATTATTTTCTCCAATGACAGCGATACATATTAGTAATAAGAAAAAGTAATTTGGCAAAGGATTATAGATACATAAAATGGGGAGATGTTGAGAAAATGAAGAAATAATAAGAAAAAGTAATTTGGCACAGGATAATAGATACATCAAATGAAGAAATATTGAGAAAGTTAAGAAATAATGATAACAAAAGCTCAGGGAACTGGAAGACAGCACATGATGATGCCACTTCAGCTCAGATCAAAGCTTGGCACAAGGAGGGCCAGTGGCTGGAATTCAAAACAATAGCCAGATTTGTAGGAAGGTAGAGTAGCCAAATAGATCCCTGCTGTCTCTGGGTTTAGACCTACTGGGTCTTTACTTCTTAACATTTCTTAAAAACATCACCATTAGAAGGTCAGAAAATTGAGCTGTTAGCATTGAAAAGAGAAAAAGAAATAGCTGCCCATGTTCACCCACATGTGGCTACTCATTCCATCAGAGGAAGTCATCAAAGAACTAGAGTCATAGTGTGACTAAGAAGCATTTTTTAATAGAAATGTGAGGGAGAAAAACAGATGTCTAAAAGTAGATCAATAAGCAGAAACCAATCCTTAAAGAAATGTGGCAAGATCTCTTCTACATCAGGGCAGGCATCAAAACCGCAGGGAATGAATTAGGCCCATGGCTTAGGTCGAAAGCAGAGGATAATAAGGAAGGGATATATTGCTTTCAGCTCTGGTCTTCGGAAACTACTTGATGTAAAATAAGAAATGTGTGATGGTAAAGACTTAGAGTAGAACTTTGGGAAATAGAATATATTTTCTCCACCCAAAACTCATTGATCAAGTCCTGACTCTCATCTCACTAGATGAACAATGTTGAGCAAATCACTTCTTTGTGTGCTCTAGTTTCCTCTCAAGTTGCCTGGAAAAAATAACAAAATCACCTAAACTAGCCACAATGATAATATCTAAACTATTTATCTGTTCATTCTGTGTTAAGCACTACTGATATTTCATCTTATAAAATTAGATTGCTTTAAAGCCCATACAGCTCTTTAACTCTGATTTCATGAGGTAGAAATAGAGATTATCAATCAAGGAGTGGCTTTGCTGATCTAGCAATTTCAAGACATGTCTCCTAGCCCAACCCCTATTAGACTGCCCCAATTAAAACCCTCCTATCTAGATATGTCATATTTAATACTAAGTTTCAGAATTCAAATGCCTGCAGGAACCAACGAAATGTTAACAAAAATTTGTAGAATGGAAGCATATACAACTATAGGTACCTAGGGATGAGTGGCTGGTCATTCATAATCTACAATTGTTCTGATTCAATATGTTGCTTAGGCAATATATATATATTATATTATATATATATAATATATATAATATATTATATATATGTATACACACTGGAACTGGACTATAGGCATCAAGATTATCATTTGATATAGTTTAGTTAATTTCCCTGTAAACCTCCACAGTGGATATTCATGGGGCCCCATCCAGACCTCCTCTACCCTGCTGGTGCACCATCCCCCAGAAGACATTGAGGGTGCTCCACCTTCTCATGTAAATAAGAGCTACGCACACAACCCATGACTGACACTGACTTGGGAGTATAAAAGGTTGGCCCCCTTTGGCCCAAGGAGACTTCAAACTCTGTGGTGCAAACCATGTTCCAGAGTTTCCCTGGATGATCTGGATGAAAGAAGTCTCCACCTAAGACTGCATTCTCCTTAGCTTTATGTTCTTCCCCTATGTTGGTTCCATCACTACCCTTCTCTGGGGAGCACTCCCTCAACAAAGCACCTGAGCAGAATCCACTTCTCAGATTCTGCTGTTAGATTATTCCATTTAAGACAACCCCATATTTTCCCTCATATAAAATACCTAATCTTTTTACTATGGAGATTAAGGATCAAAAGTGAAATACATCTGAAATTAAAACAATTAAAATGAGAACAAAGGATATGCATACTAACTTACTGAACTACAACCTTAGAGGTAATAAATAGATCCTTTATTATAATAGGTTATGCTAACATTGGAGCAATAACCTCACTTCCCCTTCCTAGCTCAAAAATAAGTTCCAAATTCTATGGGATTATGAGATTTAATCTTGGTCTGAACTTCACCTTGAGATTCTTGCCAAATTTCAGTGTTCAATTAGTCTCTGTATAATATGGAATAATCTATTCAACATGTCAAGAATCACAAGAAAAGGTATGGAGAAGTTGAAATGCATGTTAATGTGAAATTGAAGCAAAGAATTAAAAAATCTGAAGAACAACATGTTCATGAAGATTTGGAATACAATAGATAAGTAAAGATCTGAATACACCTGTAATTTTCCTCCAGAATACTTCAAACGGCATTAATTTTTAATAAACATAAATATCTATTTTTTTTTACAGCTCTCTCTTCTGATGCATGTGTCAGACCCACTGCCATACTTTGAATAATGTTTTATTTATTTGTGTCATGCACTGGGAAGACATTAGGTGGTAAATTGATTTTTTGGTGCATTTATGTTCTGAAATTTTAAGTTCTCTCCTAGTGATATATCCCACATTAGAGTGTGCCCCCAAATAATCTGGCTTTTGTAGAGACAGAGTTTATAAAGCATTTGATTATATATTGTCTTTAGAAGTAATCTCTAATTTGTTACTTATCTATAAGTAACACTGGCTGTCTATATATATATTATCTATAATAAGACAGCTTTGTGCCCATCTTCCCTAAAACAAAAACACCAATGCTTATAATTTTCAACACTTGATTATGCATAACATTTTCCACAAATATTTCATACTGAAACACTGAAAAAATGGTTCACATGAAAATTGAATGCACCTGTCTTTAAAAATAGTGAAATATTACCACATACAGTATGCTCTGGAGTTGACAGATACGAGTTATATAAACTTATCATGCCAACAAGTAAAATGCTATTCACAGAAAAAAGTTTGCTTATGAAGTCAGAGATTAAAAATAAAAGTCTAATGATGCTTCTATGTATTCCACAACATTCACTATAAAGACCAGACGATAATCAAGTGGGAAGTATCTCTCTTTATATCCAGGTGTTTGCAGGTTAATTTTATTTAAGTTTGGCCTATTGTTTGCTTTTGTCAAAGAGTAGACCCAGATATTCAATTAAAACATTAAAAGCAAATAACCTGCAGATAAAAAATATCTATGTACTTATCTTTACTTGCTAACAGTAGTGAGCTGAATAAGGAGACAGTATAAATTTAATGTCTTAAACTAAAAAAAAAAATTAGGGCAGATTTGAAAAAGTTTCAAGGAAAATGATAAAAGCTGAAAATGGGGCCCATTGGAGGAAGCTTAACTGAATTGAGAACATTCAGACTAGAGACAAATAACTCCAGTCTGAATTCATTAGTTTCTCCCATAAGTAGAGAATTTATTAGGCAATAATTATCACTTGCTCTCCATTTCCATGGAGAAGTTTTAAATTAATGCAGGAGACGTTTACAGCAGGTACATTTATGAAGTAAATGCTCTTAGAGGATCATGATGGTGACATCCTCCAGAAGAGAAGAGATATAGTAAATAGAGAAAATTTCCATCTACTGGGTTGCAGCAGTTGAGCAAGATGGATTCATAACAACATTACCTCAATACTATATATACATATTTTTTTCACAGAAAGTGATAACAATAACTTGCTTTAAGAACTGTACCCACAGAGGATACAGCATGCAGTTTGCCATAGGCTTTTACTTCAACAGCTGTAACAGTGACTCACTTTCACTCTAATTTAAAAAAAGAAAACAAACTTAACCTTTTATTGTATCTCAGTAATGCATACTTTACACATACATCTCCGTAAACAGAAAATTCTCACAGTTGAACCTCCTATTGATGCAACAGTAGAATTCTAGCTTAGAGAAAGATCAATACATCTATATTTATATATGAAGCTGTCAATAAAGACCCTAGTTTTGATTCATGATTTTGTTACTGCATTATACATTGGTCTTTTTGTTAATTTTCACCATTAGGGCAAAGTTATTGTTTGTAGTGAAAGTCTGCAGGGAAGAGTGGAGGAGTCAAAGAAAAGGCACTTTGTTGGATCAGCATTGGTCCAGTGGTAATCTTATGGAAATCTCCTTCCCACTATAAGTTGACTTGTGGCCCATCTGAATCCGTATAAGAGTAAATTATTTGGCTTCAAGAAAACAAGTTCATTTTGATGGAGGAAAAAAAATAACATTATAAGGGAAAAGGGACTACATTTGTGTCAAAAAATATTATATATTAAATGTCTCAGGATTTAGTCAAAATGTTTTGTTAATTGAGTTATTCCTTATCTTGTCTAAAAGAAGGGCAGCATTTCCTTCAGTGGCGTGGACCAGGTACATACGTGACGGCCTTTGTTTTCCTAGAAAATGTATCTTCATACCTGCCCACTAAAGGGCCTGATCCTCCCTGACCTAATTGAGAATGGGCTGGACTGGGCAGCACAATCATGAAATTGGACTTGCCAGGAATTCATGGTTGGGGCCTCCTAAATGAATGTAAGTCACCAGTATTTTTCACATCTAGTGGTTTGATTGTAATTACTTAATGCTCTTCTAAAAAGAAAGAAGGGAGGGAGGGAAGGGGGAGAGAGAAGAAGGAAAAAAGAAAGAAAAAGAGTGAGAGAGTGAAATAAAGAGAAGGAAAGAGAGAATGAGAGAAAGAAAGAGAAGAGAGAAAGGAGGGAAGGAAGGAAAGAAGGAAGGAAGGAAGGAAGGAAGGAAGGAAGGAAGGAAGGAAGGAAGGAAGGAAAAAAAGAAGGAAGGAAGAATGAAAGCCCAAATTTGTAGTGTATGCCAGTTTCTGTGGTGTAAATATTTCCAACATGGTCAATTTTATGCAACCAGGATAATGTCATTGAAAGCTGGGAAAAGATGTTCAGTTGTATACAATTATATTGTATTTGTACCAAACAGACCTGATAGATTAAATAATCTCCAGAGAATAGATACTGTTAAAATGTAGAAAAATAATTAGCAAATGATGATTTTGAGTATTTATACCTTTAAAAAGTATTAACCTATATATTTATGCAATTTAGTTTGTAATCTTGGCGGTACTTAAAAACTGGTTTGAAAAACTTGTGAAAATTTAAAAATTGGCTCTTTGAGCCAAGATAGGCTGACCGTATGAATTTCCGCTACCTTAGGGATAATCTGCTGACCAAGAGTTTTAAAAAAATTACAAAATGGAATTTGTTTTAGAAGTCTCATCCTTAGACTCCCTACGTACATTGTATAGACAGTGAAAACTTCATTTTTTGTCATGACCCAGTAGACAGACAGACACACACACACACACACACACATACACACACACACACACATACACACAGTGAAACAAGTTTTGCAAAGCCATTCTTACCCTTGTTAGGTAATATTTCCCCAATTTCATCTATGTTATATTAATTTTTTTTTGAAAATGTTGATCTGCTCCACAAAATTGGATTGGCCTAATGCCTATTAATAGGCTGCAATCCACAGTTTAAAAGTTATTTATGTAAGGTTTGTGATGCAATAGTTTTTTTTTAACCAAATTTTTTTTTAACCAAGCTTAAATAAATGAGGCCTGAATCTTAGGTCATGTCTTTTCACCTAATCACAGACAGAGAGATGAAGAAGTTCTACAGATTATCTTGCATTAACTCTCCATCTATTGCTTCATTCCCCTCACATCATCCCCCCAAATATTTCTTTATACTCTAAGCAATTCAACATTGGTCCATTCTACATTTTAACAGGTTCTATTGATGTTCCATTTTCCTTTTACTGAAGAGAAATGCTACTCTCTGAAAACTTCCACCTCTTCCCCTTGTTCTGAACTCTGGGGTCCCATGGAACTCTTCTCTTTCCTTTCCACAGGGCAGCTTCTCAAGTATTTGAAGAACTCTCCCATATACCAGCTTATTTATCTCCTCTAGAATATAAACACTCCGCTTCAATATCCTGCATTTACCATGTTCTTATGTAACTTCACCCCATGGTCACTCTCCCTGGACTTTCCTCTAACTCACTCATATTCCAATCAAAGCACTTTGCATAGAAGTAAACACAATTCCTAAAGGTTGTCTTTCACTCCCTCTATCAAATGCTAACTCTTCCAAGAGCCAAAACATTTAATCACAGGTTCCTTACAAATACTCTTTATCCAACCTCTTCTTTTACTTGTGATAAATTTATTATTGGACATAACCTGCAGACTTCAAGTCTGCATTTAAAATTGGTCTTTGGAGTTATTTTGAAATACTGCATCCATAAAGGAATCCCTAGCTACTCAAAGTTGATTGATCATGTCAGACAATATCCAATCTTTCTCCAAAACACATGCCTCAATAAAATCTATTATAGATCTTCTCAGAATATCTTTTAGTATGTTCTTTAAGCTGAAAACTAAAACTGGTGATGTAAGGCAGAATTATTTTTAGATTATTGAGCTTTTCACTATAGGTGACAATCTAGAATAATCCCCTCAAATTTTCCCCTCGCCTTTTAATAAAACAAACAAAACCTTTTGTCTATTCAATGACTCAAGTTTGGGATATAAAAGGGTTTGTACAAAGTGGGGTTATGGAGTTGAGTGGTGCTATGCTGCATAATGAATGTAATTAATAGATAATTGTAAGAATGGTATCAAAGAGATTTTGGAGAAACACTAATAAAACTTTAAAGTGAGAGTCTGACAAGTAGACATGATTGATATCACATTTTGAGAACCTATTTTTGTGGCTTCTTGTTAGTTCTCATCTCAGCCCAACTTAAGTCCTGTTAGAATTTTTGTACTAGTGGAAGACTGATGGTAATTGCTATTTTCAGGCAATCTTTAGCTGTTTTGAAGCCTGTACTTTATGAATGTGTACTGGTTTGAGTATGTCATTCTGTTATTCTTTCATAGGAAGTACATTTTTATTCCTAGATAGTTTAAAACATGGTTTCTTCTTTCTTCTAGCCAAAATTAACTATGAGATTGCACCATTTCAATGCCTCTTCCAAACTCCATTCCTTCCAACATCAACTTCATATCCCATGATTTAAATGTACGTAGTCATTGGGTGCAAAAAGAACAATTAAAGAAGTATTAGAGTGGGAATTGGATCATAGAATCACAGATGTTCTGGAAAACAACTCTGATACAGCAGAGCAGAATTTGCCCTGATGGATGAAGATACCATGCCTATACTCACAAAGAAGAGCACAACAGAAAATAAAATTTTAGGGTTAATGATGGAGGAAAATGTGCTGGATTCTATGTCTTTTTTGAAGGACAGGTTCTTTAGAACAAAATACCTAGGAAAAATGTTGATACACTACGAAGTGCTAAAAATGTATTTTGTTTCCTTTAAATACTGTGTAAGCAAGGTGGAGAAGGAAATCCATCCCAGGGCATGGACCTAAAGCAGAGAGAGAACAAACATGCAACAATGAGTACAATTCTTTCCCTTCACCTTCTTCCATGCATTCCTTGATGTGAGGGCAGAGTTTTCCCTCTTTAATCAAGGTAATTAACCGAATATCAGTCATGGCCTTTCAATATAAATTCTATGTATCTTTTCCAGTAAGCCTCTTCCTTTTGCAAACCCACAGTACTCCTATATCAGGGTCCTGCCCTGGCATTGTACTTCCAGATTTATTATCCAGTTCTGGATATTCATCACCTCATACTCCTAGTCTCCAGAGTCTTGGAAACTCTCTCTCTCTCTCTCTCTCTCTCTCTCTCTCTCTCTCTCTCCCTCTCTCTCTTGTTGACTATATTCATATTTCTTTGGAAGATGGTTGCACATGAGCCACAGGCTATAACTTCTTGCTCTTCTCATCTGGGAAGTACTGATCAACCACTGATAAATTATTGAATAAGATTCTAAATTGCAGCTAATGATAAACTCCGAAAAATGCAGTGACTCTTAGGATATAGCCCCAAACGGGCTCTCTTTCCATGTGAAATATGAAATATATTCAAGCAAGCAAAATTGGTATATTACTCAAACCATTACTTTAAAGAATGCCTGACCATCAACCTTAAAACTAGCCAGGTAATACTTATTGCACAATGGTACTGATGATTTTTAGATTATACACAATAATCTACCTTTTCTTGTGACTATTTGTTCTCAGATTTATTCACCATACTTCCCCCATTGTGCCCCATATCCCTTCAATTTGCATTTATCTGTACCTTTAGCTACACTCTTTTAAATTAGATTTGCTAAGTAAGAGGTGCTGACAAGTGTTGCTTTTCAGCTCTTATAACACCTTAGTTTCTCATTTTATTTATTCCCTCTACTAAAGTAATTGGCGTGGACTTTATTTTCCTGACCTGCCCCAGACTGACTGTATCTGTGCGGGTTGATGGATTTCAACTCTGATTCAGTTTCTTGATCAATAATTTTGAAAGTTAACTCTGGAATGTTAGGAGGAAAGATGCTTTCCTAGTCAGACCTATACAAACTTCCAGTTATCGAAACGTGTCAACAATTATAATGGAAGCTATTATGTGAACAGCTAAATGCAGACTTTTCAGTAACTATCAATGGATAAGTTCATAAATTCCTATCATAATTTTATTATTGATATGTCTGGAGCCTACTTTTGTGATATTAAGCAAAGAGCCTGTCCTCTTTGTGCCCATTTTGTCTATTAAATAAATAATAATAATATAATTATATAATAAATAAAATCAAAAGATTGATTTGAATATGTTAATTAAGAGGTGAGGAGGCAATTTGCAATGAATTAACTGTTAAAGGAAATTAAGAGTGTTGCATGATTAAACGTCCATAAGAAAAATCAGTTCTTGACCTGGACACCTATCCCTATACTGCTGCTAAATCTCTCTAAGGAAAGGAAAATAAGCAGTTACATAGCACACAAAGAAAATGTTCACCTGCTATTATTACATAATGTATCTTGAGCGAATCTCTAATTTTGCGATCAGTCTGGCCTGCACGACAATTCTTACTTTTCTTGACCTTCTTTTGTCATCTTTAGGTATATTTTCCTCAATACTATATTCCGAGCTCCATCAAAATTCAAGAGGGCTACTCAATAAATATTTTAAGAAATATCATTTAATTAAACACTTGAAGCTCTGCCTCTTAGACCAAAGTACATAGGCCCAATGAGAAAAAGTCACTTCTTTCCCGAGAACAATTTTATTGAACAGGGCACAAAAAGTCTCCGCTAGAAATTAGCTGTGTGAGGTAAATCCTCTGTCTCATAGCTAGTACAGTAATTGACACATAGTAGATACCTCAGTTAATAGGAGCTATTAGGCTTTCATACAGAAACATTTTACTCGCATTCATAATTTGTAAGATTTATATGTAAACCTCTGGGGCAGTGTTCTAATAGTCATGATTCTTGGATCGGCTGAGTGGGCATACATATTAAAGAATTCAGACCTTTTGTGTGCCCTCAATTATACCAATTTTTAGGATGGTGAAAGTAAAATATACCTTCTCAGTATATGTGGTCATGAAAGAAGTCCAAAACCCTGCTGGAAACACTGTATGAGAGGCCCTGAAAATACATAGAGCAAAATAAAAGGAGGGGAGGTGAAGCAACTGAACCCAGCTTTCCAGTCATCCCTGCTGAGGTTCCTGACACCAGACGTATGAGTGAAAACCTGAACTTTCCAGACCACAAGCTAAATAATACTGCTACTCTGGAACAAAAATATCCTTGTGGAATCATGCCCTACTTCCTGAGCAACAAAATAATGACATTTCATGATAAGATTGTTGTTTCAGGCAACTAAATTTTGGAGATAGATTATTACGAAGCCACAGATAACTGGAAAACAATTCAACATCAAGTGGGTTTGCTGAACCTATTGGTCAGATGGTCAAACACACTAGCGAGATTGCTATCTGAGCGTTTATTACCTTTGCAAATGATATGAGTTGTATTTTGCATTCAATGATTTGAAATATTGTGGATTCTGGAACAAGCTATCTTTAAATATCCAAGTTACTTGTTAAAGTTTTAAATGATAAGCTGTCGTGTTAATTTTATTCCATTTTATGATCATTATGAATTTAAGAACCTGTTTTAAAATCAATGTGTAGCAGATGAAGAAGCATGAGGAAACAACTTTGCTTACAGTGAAAGTAACGGTATTCAAAAACTCCATCTTCCAACCAAAATCTCCTTAAGGAACAAATGTTGTATATATGTGTGTGTGTGTGCACATGTGTATGTATGAATGCATGTGTGTATGTGTTGACAAAGACTTTTCCTTTTCATGACCAAGCTGTCAGCCTGACCCTTCGCTTGCCCCTACCCACTCCCTCTTGACTACCTTGAAAGCAATCTTGAGGCTGTAAGACTGCAGAGAAAAACAACTTGGAGTGCAGAAAAGAAAAAGAAAAAGAAAAAGAAAAAAGGACAACTACAGACCCTAACTATTGAATATATCAAAATAGCCTTCAACTTCCCCCACCCCTCTTACTCTCACTCCAGCTACTTAGGCACCTGGGACACCCTAAAGGAGTAGAGCCTATCTCCCTCTTCCCTTCCAGCCCTCTCAGACTCCAAGCTAATTACTGCAAAGGAAAACATTCTTAACCAGGTTGTCTACTTGTAATCTCAGTAAATCCCTCATCCATCCTGGGGATCAACCTGCCTTACTATCCTCCAGTGCTTTTCCTCCAACCATCTCCCAGCTCTTAAAAAAACCAGCTGTCCTTTGTTTCCCCAGAGTTTACTTCTACTCTATTTGCCCTCCTATAGCAACCCCTGAATGAAGTCAGATTGTCCAGTGTAGTATTGTCCAGTACATATTATGAATGTTTGTATTTATTATTTATTGAATTAGTGAGTAAGTTATCTTAAGTCCCAAACACAATCTCAGTTTCACTAAATTTTAGGTTCTCTGGAATTGCAAATAACTTCTTCACATTCTTTCGATTTTAATCTTTCTGACTGCCTATGCCACTTGAACAGAATCTGTTGGCATAAACTCTGATTCTCCAACTGTTAAGCGGTAGAAATGATGATACAGAACAGCAGTCAGTGCCTACAACCCTCTCACATCCTGAGGAAGTAACTGATGCTTCTTCTTGTTTTTGTTTTGTTTTGAATACACATACACCTACGGAAACATAGGGCTGTCATTGCCGTCTACTGCTAAGAAAGGCGTAATCCAATATCAGAACTTCCATGGGGGCGGGCAAAAGAGAATAAAGGAAGATTATTTATGCTGAATCTGTTTAGTACAATTAAAATTGAATGGTAAATGAGCCTGACAGCATCCTAGCAAAGAAACATAATGCTTTTTTCACTCCACTACTGATGCCTTTACTCTCCCTTTACCAGGATTTCTACCACCTGTACTCTCGAAAATAACAAATCAACCAAACAAATATTATTTTGCACATGAACGATTATTTTGGTACTAATTTTGTATGTTTTCCTTTTACTTTAAATAATAAAAATTCTAAATAAGTAAAGTATAAAACATATTATTATATCTTTAGGATTTAAGAATTCCTTACCATCATTTTTGTGAAATTAACAAACATCTCTGACATTTGTATGTCCCACTAAAATTATCTAGTCCTTTTGCGTAATAAAAAATAACAAATCTTAAAGAAAATCTGTTTGGTTCCTGTGTGAAAGAAGTTTATGAGTTTTAAAAACTCAGGCCATTAAAAAATTTAAATGCTATCCTAATAGAAGGATAGATTAACTTGAGAGATTCAAGTTAACTAAAAGCAGATCTATGACTTCTAACCCCAGGATTTAATAATTGCATTCTAGAGCAAAGGTCAGGTATATCTGTGTACACTGGAGGTCCCTAGTGTAGTCTCTCCAAAATTCCAATGAAAATGTCTATGAAGATATTAAAAATAAAAATAACCAACCCTATGACTTGTCATCCTATAGCCAAATGTCATATTAATAGCAAAACCTTGCAGAAATACCATATTCACAATATGCTACTTAAGAAAAATCTATTCAATTAGCATCTCATAAAGCAGATACTAGAAAAGTGTGAAGGGTTACTTTTATCCCCCAGAGTCTTTATAAACGTATTTGAAGGATCTAGGCATCCAGGAACTCAGGGACAGATTTACCGAGAAAACTGTGCTGTGGTGTCTCTTTCATAAGGAGATAGAATATGATGTACTTCTGTCTATCTCATTGGACATTCCTTTTATTAAATGGTCTTTTTCTTTAAGAGGTAGTGATGCCCTCAAACCTATTGATACAAAGGACCAGAAGGTACTGTTTGGAAGCTCCTTGGAAGGAACAAATACATGGCTTTGATGATTATTTAAATATATTTGAGTGATTCAGAATATTAAAACAAAACACTGTGAACAGCACTGAAATATATATCTGAAAATGGTTTAAAGGGGAAATGTTAGTTTGTATGTATAATAACAGAATACATTTTTTTAAAAAATCCATGGAACTGCTCTACACAGTGAGCCCTAAGTTAAACCATGGACTATAGTTAATAATACAATTATAAAAATGTGCTTTCATCAAAATATTCCACACCAATGCAAAGTGTTAACAATAGGGAGGTATGTGGGAAACCTGTATTTTATGCATGACTGTTCTGTAAACACACAACTTCTCTAATAAAGAAAATAAAAAGATGCTTTTGGGGAAAAACAAGAAAAAAATAAGCAAGACAAATCAAAAAAAGCAAACAGGCAGGGGAAGTGAAAGAATTTTGCATTTATTGGAGAATCGAGGGTCACCAGGAAAAATCACCTAAAAACTGTGAATTGACCTAAAGTTTGAAATAATCAACTTTCTGCTTTGCGGTAAAGTTCCAAAGAAAGGATTGGTCTACCTCCAAGGACCCAACATGAGACCAAGATGAACAGTGGAAAATTAACTTAAATAATTAAAATAATACTCATAGCAAATAGGAGCCCAAGGGCCTGGGAATAAGCAATGAAGAACCAAGGAGGGTTCAACTTCTTGGAAGAATCAGAACGTATCTCACAAAATTATCTTTGGACAGATGCTGTGGAAATTTCACAAAGAGAGGCAGTGAGAAACTAGGATGGGCACAGCTAAAATTCAAAATGCCAGTAAACTGAAGATTATCTCTTATAGCAAAGGACAAATATTTTTAAAAGGAGGATTGATCTAGAAGATATGAAAACCAGAAGGGAATAGTTCCTGAAGAAGAGAACTAGTTGAATAGAAAATAAAAAAAAAAAAAAAATCTTTTTTAAAAATGAGCAGTTCTTGAAGGAAATAATTTGTTGGACAGTAAGGAAATAATAAATAGGAGAAGAAATAATAAAATGATAAAGCTCAATGTGACAAAATTAGGTTTTCTGATTTAAAAGTCTGAGTGTCAGATATATTAACATCCCCCCCCCAAAAAAAAACCAGTTATATCTTTGATGGTATTTATGAACTCAAACAACAAAGAGAAAAAATATCATCTACACAGAAAGGTTTATGTATAAAAGGAAAAAAAAATCAGCATAGGAATCAACTTCTCATCCACAATACTAAAAGCTAAATGTCAGTGGAAATTTATAGACCTCAGAGAGAATGGGAGACTGTATATTCTGAACACTTCTCCAGCTACAGAACTCCTGAAAATGCTGGATAAAATATAGCAATCCCTCTCCCTCTCCATCCAAACACAAAACCACACAGATATAGGTGTGAAGAAACTCAGAAAACCAGTGAGGTTAACCTCAGCATGAGCTAAAGATACCCTGAAGATGTTTGCTGAAGAAAAGCTTTGAACCTACAATTGTAGGGGAAATGGGATGGGCATTCCCACAGACACTAAAATGCTTTCAATGCACAATGAAGAGGTCAGAAAACAATTTCTTTCTGGCAAAATCTTGTTTTCTTTTCTATGCAGCTGGATGGAAAATAAAGGTAGTTTCCCTGAGGGATTTGTAACCACAGCCCTGTCCTATACATGTTTAGTGTTTGCCTGTACACTATCTTTGTGATCTCTAAACCACAAATCCAGAAGTCATTTTAAAGTGGGCCCAAGTTAGCAGCCCACAGACCATTTAGAAGAAGCAACAAAACGCTGTCTCTGGGGGAACACAACCTAAACTCAGATGCCTCGTGTCATTCAAATACGAAGACAGATTCCTGAAAAAATAGTTGTGCTTGGAAAAATTAAAATAATAAACAAAAATGAAAATAAATGACTGAATCAAATCCACAAGTATTTCAGATATGGATAGTATCAGAGAGGTATATAAAATAAATGTATGTAAAATTCAATGAAATTTTAATGAAATGAAAGGGCTGTTTAAAAATGTGAACAAATAATTAGAAACTACAATGTGAACAAATAATTAGAAACTCTAAGCTATAAAAATGGCAAGACTATCAGAGAGGTATGTAAAAGAAATAGATACAAATATTTAAATATAAATATAAAATATATTAAAAATATGAAGCTTAATGAAATCAAAGGGCTGTTTAAAAAACATGAACAAATAATTAGAAATTATAACACAAACAGTTAGAAACTATAAAAACTATCAAGAACAGATAAGAAAAATGTAACAATATAAAATTAGTAAATTAGAAAATAGATCTGAAGAAATTAACAAATAAACAACACAGATAGAAAATCAGAGGTATATAAAAATAAAAGAAATTGAAAAATACTGTGGCATGAGGGTGGATTGAGCCAAACAGGAAAGAGAAGGTAAAATCCAATATAGACATATTTATAATACACATAGAAAAGATGAAAGAGAAGTTTAAAGAGAAAATACATGTCAACTACAAATAAACAAAATCCAAATTTACACCAGAAGTTTGAACACCATACTAGATGTGGGAGGATAATAAATTGATATTTTTAAAGTATTCAAGGAAAAAATGAATTAATTCTGCAGTTCTGTATTTAGCCAAATCTCCATTCAAATGTGAGTATATAGCTAAAATATCCACAAGCATTCAAGTCCTCAGGATCTTTGTCACACAAAAACCCACATAATCTTGGAGAATGTACTCAAACTTAAAAAAAAAAAAAATCCAGGAAATTCCTAAAATATGTGTGGAGTAAAACTGAAAAATTATCTTGGTAAGCTATTTTTGGTCAAAAAATTAAAAGGCAAGAAAAAGGAAGGAAGTAAAAGAAAGAAAAGATTAATTAAAAAAGAAAAAGAGAAAGAATATCTGTAACAACCTAAAACTAAAATTTTATAAAATATTAAGATTGTGTCACCCACTAGTCTAGGAGTAGATTGAGGCATTCTTTCTAATCTCTCAATGATTTGATAATCTTTGATACTCTTACTGATATGCCCCCTATGTTAATTATTGGTGCCTGAGAAGTACACACAGATGATTCTCCCAACATTGGCCTCTCATTTCCTTGAACCGTCCTTAAATATTTTGGTCCATCACTCAGTCTCAAGAACACACTCCCATGATCGTAGCCTATAATTTTTCTTTGTCAACAATGGAAATTCATCCATAAATAATGAATTTGGTGCATTTTCCTGAAGACCACACACCCATGTATTTCCTGCTCTCTTCCTCTAATACCTTAACTCTATAATCCCCTCCCCACCAGAATAATTAATTCATGAATCTCACTAACTTTTCATTACCCTGACACATCTCCTTACCCAACTTAAATTCCATGGCCAATCATCATAATCACATCCTTGCATATACCCTTAGTCTCTGCACCCTCGGATTGACTCTTTCTTCATTGTATGTACTTGCTAAAATCCCACCTCTGATTAAAATAATTCAACCCACTCCACACCCACACACATGCAACTAATGTGACTGTACAAAAGGAAAAAAAGAAAATCTTGTTCACCAGTCCCACTTTAAATCAAGACCATGATCATGAAATTAACTCTCAGTGTTGTATGCAATACTTACACTGCATTTCTCTAATGATTTATTCTATCATCCTCCAAGGTAACTATTTTACCTCTTCTTCTCCGCCCTAAAACCTACAACAAAATGTCCCCCATGCTCCCTCTCAGCTTACTAACTTTTCTATTTCACTGAAAAATGAAGCAATCAGAAGCAAACCTCCACAAACTCCCACAACTATATTTACCAGCCCTCTACCATCTGCACCCAAATTGTCTACCTCGCCCCTGTTACTATAGTGAACCATCTGTGCGCTATATGAAGCCAATATGCCCACTGAGATGCTAGATTTCATTCCCTCTCAGTTGCTTAAAGAAGAGGCTCCAAGGATTCTTCTCTCTTTCCTGCTTTGCAAATTTTCCCCTCTATACTCTATCATTTCCTTCAATGTAGAAATATGCTGTTATTTCTCCAATCCAGAAAAAAAATTAATATGCTATTTCCCTATTTTACTACCATTTTATTTCTTACTTCTCTGCCCCCTTCAGCAGAAAAAAATTCTTGAAAGAAATATCTTTACTCACTGTCTCCAATTCCTCTCTTCTAACTCTCTGGTAAACCTGTTCCTATCCGGTATTTGTCCCCACCATCCCACTGTCTCATCATTACTACATCTAAAGGTTAATTAAGTCCTCATCTTACTCAAAGAATTGGACTCAGCTTATTGTGTTATTGGACACACTCCCTCCTCCTTTCTTTACTTGATTTCCGGTATGCCATAGTTGCTATACTGATCACTGCTTCTCAGTTTCGTTTCTTTTCATTTTCCTTGAAGCCCTCATCATTGAAGTGTCTCAGGATTTAGTCCTTGATTATCTTCTTTGCCTTAAGAACACTAATTCCTTGTGTGATATCTTTAAAAACAACCCAAATGCCTGTGAATTACAAATTTATAAATCTAGCTGAGAATAGACTATCCAACTCACACCCCAACATTGCACTTGGAGATCTAATAAACAACAGCATTTCCTATCCAAAATGAACTATTGTTTTTGCCTCCCAGACACATTCCAACATAATCTACTCTTCTTAGTTGATAGCAACTCATTCCCTAATTTTGCAAGCTTCAAAAAGGTCTTCGTTGTTTCTCACATCTCAAATCCAATCTTCCAGAAACCCTGCTTGGTCTAGCGTCACAATATGTCCATGATCATATAACTTCTTATATTCTTATTTTCTTGGTAATTTCCATTCGTCAGCTTTCAGTTAGTTTGCTGCAATCAAGTCCTGTTTCCCTGCTTCCAACATTGTCTGTACTTAATATTACAGCCCTAGTCATCCTTGTAATACATAAGTCTGATTTTCTTTCTCTTTCCTTTGAAACTTTCCAGTGGTTGTGCATCTCACTCAAATTAAAGTCAAAATCAGTACAATACCTTACAAGGACATCTGCAACAAGTCTCCCCATTATCTGTTTGAGCTTATGTTCTACCACTCTCCCCCTCACCCACTCTGCCACCACCACACTTCCCTGTTTGTTTTCCTCAAAGAGGTTAGGCACACTCTTGCCTTCGGAATTTGGTAGTGGAGATTTCCTCTTTTACAGTTTTCCTCCAAATATCTTCATGTATAATCCCCTCACCTCCTTCCAAACTTTGCTAAAGTCACACCTTCTCAATGAGGCTTACCCTGACCAACTTATTTAAAATGACAACTCATGAACCTTATATTCTATTTTCTCCAAAGCTCTTATTTCTTAACGTAAATAATTCAAATATTAGTGACGATTATTGTGTGTGTCTATTTTATTCACTGATATAGTCTAAACAAAATACTTGTGCCTGGCATTTGGAAAACAATCAAAACATTGATTGGATGAATGAGTATCAGATTGACAATATAAGATGGAAAAGGTTTTACCGACCAAACTTAAACCAAAAGAGAGGTGGAATTCAATCTCAGATAATGACATTATGACAAAGGATGAGGAAAATATTATAGCTGGCAAAAAAAAATGACAAGTGACACACATTAATCTAAAATCATTCTATTGTCCATTAATCTGAGGTACAGATATTTTCATGATTGAAAATTAGCATTTTATTCCTGTTTACCAAAGTTCTGTGTATTGCAGATTGGTATCTCATTTTACAAATACCTTTTGGTATCTATCATTTCCTAAAATTTGACATACCGCTACTCATTTTTGTTTTCTCATCTGATTTATTAATGTGAATAGTTCCAGTCTTTCCTATTTTCCTCTATTTTTTTGAAAGCACTTATCAACTTCTAAGCTGCAGTGTTTTACTTAGTGTTCATAATACAATTTTCTCTTTCCCTTATCTAACAAGCAAGTCACACAAGGGCAGACTAATGCATCCCATGGCTATTTAAATGTGCTTGGCACATAGTAGGTGCTCAATAAAAATAATTTAATATATTTCTAATACTGAACCAACCTTACATTCCTAGGTTATTTCATTCTTGAACTCATGTTATATTATTTTGTTACTACACTGATCAATATAATTTACTTAAATATATTTCTGCTTTAGAATCTATATTCTTAACAATGGTGGGCATGTAGTTTTCTTCCATCTATTGGCATTATCACATCTTTGTATTATAGCTGTTACCTTTATAAAATGATTTAGAACTTTTTTTCATGCTATGCTTCATTTTTAAGACTGGGAACTTGTTTCTATGAATAAAACCTTTAGTGATTCAGTAACTTTGACTTAGGATATATTGTCATCCAAGTACTAAAATATTTGACTTAGGATATCTTGTCATCCTAGTACTAAAATATTTGTTAGTATGCTTATAACATGAGGCATAGAAAATTTTATTTTCACTGGTATAATATCTCAGCCTAACTATCAAATAAGAATTCACCAATTAGATGAATATTGTGATGGTTAGGTTCATGTGTCAACTTGGCCAGGTGATAGTACCCAGCTGTCTGGTCAAGCAAACACTGGCCTAACAATTGCTGCAAGGACGTTGGTGGCTGGTTAATAAACCAACAGGCTGGTTTATTAAATCATCAGTCAATTGACTGCAGCTGTGACTGATGATTCACCAAAGGGAATGTCTTCCACAATGAGAGAATGCAATTGGCTGGATTTAATCCAAATGATCAGTTGAAGACTTTTAAGCGAGACAGATAGAGGACCTTCACTTATTCTTCAGCTGCCCAGCGAAGCGTTTCCTGAGGAGTTCGTCGAAGTTGCCAGTTCATTTCCTGAGGAGTTCATTGGACATCTTCCTTGGAGTTGACAGTTTGCTGACTGCTCTACAGAATTTGGACTCGTGCATACCCAGAGTTGCGAGTCACTTTTATAAATCTGATAGTGAGAGACACCTCTCATTGATTCTGTTTCCCTAGAGAACCCTAACTAACACAAATATAAAGTTATTTCATTAAACAAATGTTATTTTTTGATGAGGTTAGTAATGAGAAAGTGAATTAGATATATAATACTATTTTCCAACTTGAGCATTCAATTGTGAGCTTCTTAATAACATTTTTGGTGAAGAAAAAACTAAACTAGACAGATTATTTAGTTTTTGTTTTATTATAAATTGTTGAATGAAAAATTCTGAGGAGTTATTAAGTCTAAAGTGTATGTGCATGATATGTGTGCATGTGTGTACGTATAGCTATATTCGAAAACCTCGAGGAAATCTTTGTAGTTTCTTTTTTTTTATTATGGCATTGAGATTAGGTAAAGGGATGAAAGTGACAAGTCACCCACTGTATCACATATAATGAATTTGGTCCCATAATTTACCTGATTTTAGTTTCTCCAGAAGATTTTTAAACTTATGTGCTACTAATTAGTTCAAGTAATCCAGGTAAGGAAAAAGGAGTCATTACAAGACTGACATTTAATCTTACAAATGTAATATGTTTTTGCATCAAGCCTTACATGATGGCAGTCTCAGTATCTTATTTTGTGCTATTGCATTTTAATTAATAAAATCAGAAGTATATTCAATCAGGATATATCTGTCAATAGTGCTTCTGGGAAGCATTCCTGTCTGTTCTGCAAACAAACAAAATTTTAGAGATTACACGTCTTAATTTAGAACCTATTATGCATCTACCACTCTACCACTGAGAAAAGTAACGTGGGTGAAATGAAGGAAAAATAAATTATAGCTCCTGATCTTGATTGCTTACAAACTTATTAGGGAAGAAAGAAAATAATCAGAAATATGAAGGGCATTAGATAATAAAGGTGCAGATTCAAGATTATGAATTATGGGAACAGAAACCTGAGTTTGAAACCACAAGAAAGAAACCATGTTATCTTGGAAGTACGTGCTACTTCTTGATTACTGTTGGTATAAAAAATATATATAGCTATGAATATTATTACTGCTATTGTTGCATAAACTTCACTACATGGGACAGACCAAGTGGAGAGGAGAGCCAAATTTGGAGGATATTATGAAATAATGTAAAATATGTCAACATAGTCTTAACCCTTGTTAAATAAATCCTAGATGAAATATCATGATCTTTTTTTTTTTGGTTATTAGAGTAAACCTGTGTAGGCTTAAAAAGAAAAACTTGGTCATGTCCCATTCACTTAACAAACATGTTTCAGCACCCACTTTATGCCCAACAAAATTCTAGACCCAGGAATCAGTGAGAAACAAATCAAAGTCTTCAATTTTAATAGAGAGTAAACAAGCAAGGCAACAAAGCCACAAGATAATTTCAAAGACTGACAAGCACTGTGTTAGGAACTAATAGGGCGTTAGGGTAGTGAAGGAAAACAGAGGATGAATTTTGATAGGATGGTCAAAGAAGACTTGTGTTCGGATGATATCTGAGATCATATCTGAAGCCAGAAGGGATGACGGGTGTGTAAGATCTGTGAGAAGAGCACTGCAGACAGTGAGTGTGTTCAGGGACCTGGCAATGGGAATAAATCTGGTATGTTAAGAGAACATGAGACAGCCAGTGCATCTGGGGCAGAGTGAGTTAAGAAAAAATGGTATGATATAAGGCTTTAGACCATCTAGGGCCTTTTGATGTTATTTTAAATGTTATTTATTAATTCTGTTAAAAACTGTTTCTTTTCATATAATTAGCATACAAAAAGAAATGTTCAACAATGCCAATTACTTAAAATGTATACATACTGTTACTTTCACTGTGAAATTTCTTAGGTCAGTGTATATACCTATTATATTTCATAATATATTAAATAATAACGTCTCTCTTACACCAAGCAAGGACAAATCATTTTCTACAGTTTAGTTTTAGTCAATTACTGGGCTTATTTGGCCTATTTATACCAAAATAGGCAGTAATTTCAAGAAAAGGAATTATTTTTCTTAAAGATGGTTCAAATTCAGTTTTTCTTTCTGAAAATGCTATGCATTTTACACATTTTATTTAAGTGCTGAGCCATGAAATACCAGACAATTTAGGAATTACAAACATCCCTGCCTCAGTTTTGCTTGCTTAAACCATTGGGATCTAAAAGTCAAATTTTGTAGTATTACATGTTTTGTGTTGCTAAATCCCTTTCAAAACTTCCATTGTTAAAGAAAAAAAAAAAAGCTTGGGAAAAGTGGAGGAAAACTAAATACAAAGGAAATGTAGAGACATTGAGATCCATAATTGAGGTAGAACCATTAAATCACAGTTATATACCTGTGTAGAATAATTCATTGCTTCAGAAAAATTTGCTTAATTAAAAGGAAACAGAATGATAAGTTGTGCCACTGAACATTTATTTCCCTGGGCAAGGATGCAAAATGAAAACTAGCATGTTTTGACCTTTAAATATTTTTAATGCATACAGAAAAAGAAATTTACATCGCATTTCTGGCATGGTAAGGACAACAATTTATTAATATCAGAAAGGTGAGGCCTTACTAAATCCCCTCCACCAAAATATCTATGGACTAACAAGGAGAAAAAACAATACGGATAATTATAAACATAGTATGTAAATTCATAATTTATATTTTAAAATTTAACAAATTCACAATGCTCTGTTCTCTAAAAACTCAAAATAATTGTAGTTTTAATGAACCATCTGTTTATCCAGATACAGTTCTTTAGTTTTTAAAAGCATTCCTTTCTGCCTCAATTAAAATCTTTTAACCTCATGCCAATTAAAGATTCTATTTGAGAACAACTGATATTTATTCCATTTCATTTTACCTCAGAACTCCAAATAAAAATACTGCTCCTGTATTTAGGAAGAAAAATAAAACAGAAACTAAATTTTTATCTGTATAAGAAAACATATCAGATAAAATTTGTAATATCTTAATGTATATAAGAAGTAGCAAAGCTCAAGTGTATTTGTGCTGTTCTATTTCAAAATTTCTATTTAGCAAAGATTGTGATGATACAAACACATTCCATTTACTTTTTAGAAAATGAACAACATTTAAACGTCCTCAGGCAAATGAAAATCTATTTTACTTTTAAAAGCAATCACAAATTTTGAATTATTTCAAAGTCACTCTGACATTGCCAAATCAACCTTTACTGTCATAGATTTAAAATCTAATCTAGTTCTATATCTCTATTTCCCAGCAAGACATCTTCACTCAGAGATCTTGTTAAAATAATAAAACTTGACATGTGAAAACATGAGCACATTTTCTTATTCCCTCTTCCCCAAGCTAGACTATTCTCACTTACTGTGGAAAATAAGACCACAGACTCATAATTCAAAATGGTTTTACCAATAATTTTGAATATCTTCAAAGTCCTTTGAGAAGGAAGGAAGTGCTCACCAATCTCCTAACACATCAAAACCTCAGGCTGTCTTGTACCCAGCGCACTTCCTAAAACCCCTTCTGAGAAAGAATTCTTAATATCGGGGAAAGGGCTTTGTGATACAGGGGTCAATTGGAGCCTGGTGGCACGCAGCAAGTGAGAGAAAACTTCCTGGCCTCCAGGCAGGGGAGATGTGCCCTCTTGACACTCTGTAGGGAAGTGAAATTTGTAGTAATAAGTTAAGGAAACCTCAAAAAATCTATTTTGAAAGGCTTACTACAGACAACCATTTGGAAAGGGTCACAGTTTTTCAATAGAAAAATACATTTTAGAAAACATTGCTTAACTTCAAGAGGCCAGTTTCTTCAACAACACTGTGTTGCCTCAGGAACCCGGTGGACCCATCACTAAGATTGTCTGCAGCTACTGTTTCCTTTCTTTTTCTTTTCCACTGTCATAACTAAATGCATAATCCTGTCCTCAATAACGCTATATGGAGATCAGTATGTGTTTATTTTCCTCCTAGAGTCTCATCTTGAAGTAAACCTGGAATGAACTTTGAACTATATAGTTTTATCCTGCTTAATCCCTTTATAAAAATATATGGGCACCCAGCATCTGAAAGCTTGGAGCATTCAGAAATTAATACAGCATTGTAATTTAGTAACACAAACATAGCTTCACTGTTTTCTTAATTTGTATTTCTTTGATTATAATGGAGGTTGCAAGAAACATCTGATACGTTTTTGTTAGATAATTTAGGGTTTTATATAGATCCTGCCACATATGTTAACCCCAAGTTAAAGATGGTGTGATATTTAGAAGCTGTTATGTACCCCCAAAAAGGCTGTGTTCTTTTAATGCATTCCTGTGGATGTAGACCTATTGTGGATGGGACTTTTTGGTTAGGTTATTTCAATTGACAGGTGACCTACCTCATTCAAACTGGGTCTTAATCCCTTCACTGGAGTCCTTTATAAGAGGATAAATGTCACACAGACAAAGCCCAGAGAAGCTAAGAGATTTTGAAATTAAGAGAAGCTCACAGGAAAAAAAAAAAAACAAAACAAAACAGAGAAGCTGAGAGGAAGCCACTGAAGCCAGAAGCTGAAGCAACGAAACCTAGGAGAGAAGGACAGCAGACACTGCCATGTGCCTTGCTGAAGTTCAGGGTAATTGGTCTTCAGAGAAAGTATCATCCTGTTGATGCCTTAATTTGGACATTTCCATGGCCTTCGAACTGTGAATTTGTAAGCTAATAAATCCCCTTTTTAAAAGCCAACCCATTTCTAGTATACTGCCTTCCAGCGGCTTTAGCAAACCAAAACAGATGGCAGTATATATCACAATCATATCACAAAGACCTTCTCTCATATTGGAGGTTAATTATATCTCCTAAGCCTGCCCATGTGATTTCAGTACACTTCATCTTAGTGGTGGCAAGGGTACTTCAAACATCCTGGCACCGCCACTTTGAAATGATAAGTGTCTGAAAAACAAAACCTCATAAAATATAATACATTTAATAAAGGGAATGAAAAGAGATTATCCAATATGGAATTGTACTTTACAAAGTAAAGTATCATTTCAGCTTTGTGAAGTTATTTCCACTCCTTTTATAAAGACTTAAGAGAAATTTATATATACAAATATACACACACATAAACACAATACATATTACATATGCTATATATAGTATATTATGTAATTATATATACATATATACATACAAGCACTCACATTATAATATTGTATATGGAAGTTTCTTTGACCAGAAAGACTAATAATCCATTAACTTTTTAAATTTTTACATACTTTGACACTTAAATTGCTTCATCTCTGAGCCTCAGATAGCTGGGCTACCAAACAGAATATTATTTTATTAAAAAAAAGATATTTATTAAAAAAAGATAAAAAAAAAGATAACAAAAACGATAACAACAAAGGATAACACTTTATCCTTTGTTATCATTTGTTGTGTGATATCATCAGCTTTTAATGAAATGCTATGAAGTTATTTTTTCTAGCTATTGCATTTATGGGTAGAGGAGTCTCTCGATAGCTGAGTGTCATCTTTATGAGACTTCCTGAAGAAATTCCTGCCTTTATTTGTACCAAGTAACAATCTTTGTGCTGCTTCTGGGCAATCGGTATGTTTTCAGCTTGTGAACAATGAGCTCTGCTGCTGAGCAAGCTTCCATTTCTAGTTGTCTAAGACAAGACTTTAGCAACTTTGTGGCCCATCTATAAGAGATGTAGGCCATGAATATAGCATTGAATATCATTCCTGGATCTATTTCATCTCTCCACTCTTGTCCTACCTTTAGTATATTACTGTGTGTTATATAGCTCTATAATCCATGTGTTGAAAGAGGATGCATTTATATTCCTTAACCTCATATATTGTAACTTGACAATTAAATTACACACAAACTCAATGGTAGCTTAAAAATTGTCATAAAAGATGTGGAGGCAAGACATTCAATTTCTGAGCTGTTCATTTAATTTTAAGTTATCTCTAGATGTTTCTCTCTTTCTCTTTTAAACAAGTAACTCAAATGCACATCCAGATTTTCTAGTTCTGGAATTCCATCTGTTTTTTATTCAGAAAAGACTTTAAAAGAAAGACCAGAGAATGAAAGTATCAAAACAGACAGACACAGAGCTTATTTAAGCTTGAATTGTAATAAAAATATTTTTAACTAAGTGAAAATTGCTGTTGAAATAGCTTACTAAAATACAGCAGGAGTCAAAATTTTGCATCTGTTGATATATTCTCCCACCTGTGAATTTAAACTGACTATGTAAAAACATAATCCTAGGAAACATTTTGTTTCTGAGGGTAAGATTATACTTTTAAGAGATGGCCTATAAACCATTTTTGCTCTGTATTATCCTACACTGGGTGAGTTGAAAAAGAATTAATTATATAAAGCAAGGGAGGCAAACTTCAGTAGTGGAAGACAAGATAATAAATATTTTAGGATCTGTTGGCCAAATGACCTCTGTGACAACTACTCAACTTTGCTATCGTAGGATGAAAGCAGTCATGGACAATAACCAAACAAATGGACATAGGTGCTTTCTAATAAAATTTTACGTACAAAAACATGTGTTTTTATTCTCTGACTGCTAAAACAAATACCATACAATGGGTTGGATTAAACAATGGGAATTCATTGGTTCAGTTTTGAGGCTAGGAGAAGTACCAAAATTAAGGCATCAGCAAGGCTATGCTTTCTCCCAGAAGACTGTGGCATTCTGGGGCTGTCTGCTGGTGATCCTTGGTCCTTGGCTTTTCTGTCACATGGCAGTGCACATGATGGCTTTCCTGGATTCTCTCTCTGTCTGACTTTCCAACGGCCTGTAAAAGACTCCTGTAATCCAGATTAAAAGCCAGTTTATTTCAGTGGGTCCGCAACTTAATTGATGTAACAATCAGAAGAGATCTTATTTACCATGGGCCCACACCCACCAAAATGTGACCAAGACCATGAACATGTCCAAACTGGGGAACTCAATTCAACCCAACACCAGGTAGTAATCCAGACTTGGCCTTCAGCCTATAGTTTGCCAACATGTGAAATAAAAAGTCTTTAGTAATTTTTATTAACTGTTCTCTTGACTTATTTCTTGTATTTGGGAAATACAATAAAGGAAAAATATAGTAAAACAAATGAGAAATCCCACCCCTAAGAGATACTTGAGTGTATACCTTTAGCTTTCCTAATGTGCATAAATGCAATTACGTAGTAAATATATAACAGTAAAATGTGATTATACATATGCTCAGTCTGCTATGCTTTTTTAATTTTATTTAACATCACATCATGATTCAAGAAAAGACAAAATCAGCTTTATGGTTTGAAAACACCCACCCTGTTGTACCATCACCCTCTTTTCCCCATATCAGAGCTTGTATTTCTACTTCATTTAATCATCATCTTTATTAACCATGACCAAACTGCCCACCAAAAGTTTATGCTAATGTGTATTTCACACAGCAGAGTAGGAGTATGGATTTTTAATAAGGGAATGGACAATCTCTGAGGCTAGAGATATTATGGGTACAAAATAAACACAGCTACCAAATAATTTACCTCTGTAATTCTATATTTTCAGAGGTTATGGGGCATAAAATTCTTAAGGTTCAGCTATTTCTAAAAGGATAAATACAGTGTTCTCAGGGACTTATACAGCTACCAGAAATATTTTAAAAGCAAATAATATTCCTTTTAGCATAGCACGCTCCACAGAAGTTATAAAATTTCTGTATATTAACTATGAGGATCCTATGGTTTTATTATTCATCTGTCCCTGTATCTGGATAGTAGAATCTGGTTGGGGTAGGTAGACATCTCTGCTCTTCACCTGGGAAAATATAGTGAAATCCCCTCTTTGCAAGGGGCCTGGAGAACTGTTGATTATTGGGTCTTGATAATGGAAATAGTCTGAAAGTCAAATGCAGATTCTAATTGCATGGATTTCCATGGAAGTTGTATTCAAGACACGATAGTTTTTAAGATCCATAAACAAACCTGAGTCTGGTCAGCAATTAAAAAATTAGAAAGCAAATACAAAATGGGCCTTAAATCAGAAGGAATTCTTCAGCTACCTAGAATGGAAAACTTTGATGATGTTCTTTCACCATAGAAGGGAAGTACTTTCACCTAGAAGGAAAGTATTTCATTATTTCCTCAGTAAATGGGAAATGCCTTCCAGAATGCCCACTTAAAGGAACGTTATAGCCCTTATCTGTATTTTTCTCACTAGAAAGAAAGACATATTCTAGGAAAAAAAAAACCTGAAACTTATAGACTATAGATATATAGATAGTGACATCCTGGTTACCTGGAAGGAAGAAGTCACTGTGGTAAGGCCATGGTGAGGAAAGGGAAATAGGCCCATAACTAAATTTTCTTGCCATCTAAATTCTGGAATAGCCATGGTTTAGAAGCAAAACCTCCTCTCCCTGATGGTATCTACAGACTATTTAATATCTTTCCACACTCATTCAGCAATTTTGCTCTAGGTCTCATGCAATCAATCTCTCATTGATAATTTATACTTAAACATTTTCTTGGCTGAATTATAAACTTTTTAATAGTCTTTTCTGGAAGGTATATTACAGTATTTTACCCTAAATTATTTCTCAGTTTTTTTTAGTGCAAATTGTTCATTGCTCCTGCAGTGGAGAGAGTAAGCTTTTAGAAGATGTAAAGAAATATAAGGGTAGACCCTTCCCTCAGGGAACTTATTAAAATGTATGAAGAAGAGACAGGCATAACCACAGTCCTAACATATGGAAGAGTCAGCAGTGCCTTAAGAAAAAAATCCAAAGAAAGAGATTCGGGAAGAAAGAGGTTTGGCAAAGCAGATGAGGAAAGGGCGTGAAAGAGAAGATGGGCCATGGAGAATGGGAAGACATCAACATGATGAAGGTTATGAGAAAATTTGCTGAGCCAGAAAAGCTATATTTGTAGCAATTGAACAATCCAGTTTTACTGGAACCAATTTACTCCTATGTTGTATGTAGGAGAAGAGTGTGGAATAAATGTGGGAAGGCAGTATGATGAAAGTGTTCACAAACTGACAGATGGCTTTCATTCTCCTTTCATCATCACTTTTAACCCATGACAAAATTTTCCCTTTGTTCCCTTGAGAAACAGAGGTATAGAAAATCTCGATCAATGGCATAGAGAGGGACCCAGGAATGAGATGGGAACCAACATTCAAGAAATAACAGTATTTATTAAAAAAAAAAAAATAGCAGATTACCATGAAAATAGGCATTGTATTTTGTGAATACTAAGATAAATCTGGTCATAGTTTGGGGTATTTAGTGATTACACAGAACTTTCACTAATATTATCATGTGCAACCCCCAAATATACTCTAAGGTATGAAGAGGACACATGATTATTTTCTAAGCTAGGAAACTGAGCATTAAGCTATGGCAGAAACAATGAATGGACAGAACTATCTAAAGGATCAAACTTGTCTAAAGCAAGAGGAATAAAAATAACAGGATTCCTTGGCACTATGAAATGGACTGTGATTGTTCTGGGTGGGTGTGATTAAGAGAATGTTGGAGAGGTGAAAAATAAAGAACAGAACTATTTGTTGCAAAGAAGTAGATCTCTATTTCAGCTTTGAATTAGGAAAAGGGGTTCAGCTGAGGGATATCAGATAGGGGTACACAGTAAGGGTTAATGCAAAGTTTATTTGGAACAGAATCAGAAAATAGAAACTGGTGAGAATCAAATCAATGCAAGCATTTATAATGAAGGAAAAGCACACTGTGACCATCGTCTTAATTTCCCTTGTGTAGCCAGTGAGTGATTTGCCATGTGGGGTCATCTGAAGCATATGACAAGTGCAAAACAATTTAGCAGACTGACAGTGGTAGAAACAAACGATATACTTTATAATAGAATACTTTAATACTGTCTGGCAGGAAAATCTGGAAGGATTACAATCATGAACCATTGACAGATGCCTGCATTTGGAATGAGCCCTGTCCTGATGGGACCAGTAGGTTGGTCCCCGTGGGGGTCTGGTAGATCAGAATAAGAGTGATATGGATCCTTTAGATGGTTCTTAAAGATGCCCAAGATTACCTTGCAATTTTTGCCTACGTCGTTTATATCATCCACATCCTAATGTCATCCTTCTTACAGTTGAGGCTTAAGACAAGCATCTGCTCAACTGATGTAGTGTTTTATTTATCTTATGAAAATTACCTTCTTAGACTTCCCTTTTATCTACACTTTATCGTAGACTTTACCAAACATCTCTACAGATCAACCCATTCCTATAATCATGCCACCCAAATTTTGCCCCTGTTATTTAAGTGTCTCACGTTGGTCTCTGTCTTCCTTAGATTCTCCTATCCTACTTGAAATCAAGGAGACTATTTTCATTGCCACCTATAGAGAATAATGATTGAAATGCTATTAAGTGGTTCTGAAGTTCACCACCAAAATGTGTTTCTCAGGGATTTGCTGAAGGTGGAACCCTGTATTCTTTTGAGTAACACTGCTAGATGATTGTAACCTAATAAATTATTTATAGCATCTTGTTTCCAAAAGTTGTGACTTGTTTTCCTCTTAAGTTATAATAGAATTACTGGCATTTAAATTTCATTTGCCAAGACCAACCCCTAAAAAGAACCTATCAAATATATTAAATTAGATGTTATTTGTGCTAGTGTGAACAAAATCATTCCAACCCAATCTAGGGTCATTGACCTTTTTATGTCCTTTGGATTGACTGCAACTGTTGCTTGCACCTCCAAAAACCCTGACTTCAATGCAGACTCTAATCCAGGAGACAACCAAATAATAATCGTTGTTGGGCTCAGACAACAAAATTCAGTTTATGTTACTTTAGGCAGAAAGAGAGAGAGAGAGGAAAGAAAGAAATAATGAAAGAAAGAAAGAAAGAAAGAGAAACAAGAAAGAGAAAGAAAGGAAGGAAGGAAAGGAAGGAAGGAAAGAAGGAAGGGAAAGAAAGGGAGAGAGAGAAAAAGAAAGAAAGAAAGAAAGAAAGAAAGAAAGAAAGAAAGAAAGAAAGAAAGAAAGAAAAAAAGAAAGAAGGAAAGAAAGAAAAAGAAAAAGAAAGGTAATGAGTAGCTCAAACAAAAATATTGGAAAAATCTAGTGGATGTGACACCAAGGAAAGCAGAGCAAAGCCAAAATCCCCCAAAGGAAGAGTTGGCTAGATTCCTTCCACTGTTCAGAGATGCCCCCACCCATTTATGGCTATGCCACTGGACTTTTCTCTTTGTCATGGCTGCAAGAAATGATCTCTGACCAGCGTTCTCAGTGGTGTGAGGCAATATTATGAAAGCCAGCCTGCAAACCTCATGTTTTTTTGTTTGCTTGTTTGTTTTTTGGTAATTTTCTCCTGAATAGGAAGAGTTTGGCAAACCAGAAATGAGAGATGTCCACTTTGCGACTTAAGATCCTTCCTGAGACATTTAGCAATTAGACTGCCTCTTTTTACCAAACATCATTAAAATGTGTTCTCTTCAATCAGGTTGCCTCATGGCATAAGTATTGAGGGCCCAATGAGAATTGTAGGTGAAAAAGAGAAATTCATTCTATATGGGCTGGGTTTCAAACTAATTAAAAACGTGAACTTTGGTGTAAGCAGGATCTTGGTTCAAATTCCAGTTCCTCACTTTGAGCCTTCACCTTTCTTATCTGATCTAATAGAGGTAATGTGCCAACTCAGTGGGTATAATTGGGGCTACTTCTTAGTTGAGTTTGCAGTATCTCTGGCAGAATCCATCATTTTTTCCCAGGAACCGTAACAGTAAATTAAATGGAGATATGATGGGTCTATCATCTCTATGACATTTGGGTCTTTAAGGATGTCACTATTATCTGATACCCCCTCCCCATAGGTAATATTGATTTTGAATTACTATCTTGAATGAAGGGTATGGGGTCTTTATGTCAGAGGATTTTATTTGGCCTCCCTCACTGCAATAGCTGTTATAGGCCAAGAACCAAATGTGGCTATTGTGTCAACTGACAAGTGTGTGTTTTCCAAGAACGTAATTCAAGGTTGGGGAAATGATCAACGTTGAAAACTTGGCCAGAATTCTGTGTGTTACCTGTCTCATCTCATATGCCTGTACTGTGTCCGGGTACCAAAATGATATTTTAGATCCTCAAATGTTAATGTCAACATATATCTTATATTTAGTAATCTTCAAAGTGCCTGGGTATTTTTCTTTCCTTAGTGTATGGTTACCTAACTCAGAGAATCATCACCGAACACTCACGCAGCACTGTTGCAGAGGAAAACCTCCCCTTCTCACGGGGTCCTGGCCTTTCCTTCGGTCAATGGATCTGGGGTCTGAGATTTGGCTGAGGGTGGAGATTTTATTTAATTTTATTTGGTGTAGCTCATAACCTTCAGTATCCTGACCATCTGTGGTTACATTCTGTTGATTGTACCAACTGAGCAATACCCATATGGGTTATCTATCAAGGGACTCAGTACTATATTAACTAGTTCCATTGTTAAAATGTGGGTAAAGCCCATGGCTGCTTCTCTGGCCGTACCTCTCATTACGACAACTGTACCCCTCTTGCTTCTGTCTGTGAAGTGTTACTATCTTGCTTGAAGATAATGCAGAATCTATTACCCTGTTTATCCCCAGTTTAATGCCATCTCCTAATAACAGTCTTAACCTATGGAGAAAAGTCATCATTGGGATTTGAATAATGCCAGAACCCCTTTTGCCACAGAATTTCTTTAAAAACTATGGTCATCAAATGGGTTTTCAATCTAACATGCCTACCTCTTTGAGCATCTTGACCTCTTCTTCTTCCCACAAGCACAACAGTTTGGGCATTTCTACTCTTCAACTTTATGTTTCACCCTCTTGATGGAGCACCTCAGAATCCCTTCTGGTATATAACCCCTCCTGCCATAGCTTCCTGGTACATGCTAGTCAGGCTCTGAAACAACTTCAGGATATAGTCTCACTTCTTGTTGAGAAGGACCAGCATTTTTGCAGCTTCCTTGTGTTATAAAGTAACCCTAGTTATTGGAGTATTATCCAGCAAAAGAGGTAGGATCAGATCTGATGTTGGGTTGTAGTGACTTGCATTGTCTTCTAGCAAGGGACAAGGGTCTTGTTTGCAGGCCCATGAGGATTAAGGGAATCTGTGAAATCATGATTTGTGGTTATATCAACTCAGCCATGAATATCCCATTTTACAGAATTACCCAATCAGAGCCTTTTCAGGGCTGAGAATTCAACTTTTTCTAGAGTTCAACTACACTTATGATTAAATTCTAGACCTGAGCCTCAGCTTTCTCTACCCTCAGGGTGCAAGAGATGAAACTTGCTCTCTCTCTCTCTCTCTTTTTTTTTTTCTGGAAGTATCTATAACCCCAACACAAATCATCCAGGTCCCTTGCCTTTATAATTACTACTTCCCAGGATTCTCAAAAACCTGATAAATTGCCCCTGCTAGTAAATTCTTTGCACAAGTGCACCAAACAAATTCATCACTGGTAAATATTTTAGAAATTTCACAGCTAGGACCTGTTAGTGCTCAGCCTACCACTACCAACTGCACCATTTGGCCAGCAGATACTGATGCTCCTAAATTCCATCTTGGAGTCTGTTGTCTCAGACTCTTGACAGACTCTTTGGGACTCTTGTGGGTCTTTTTTCCCAGGAAACAGACTCTGAGCTGGTAATATGCACATAGAAGGTTTATTGGGGAACATTTTCTGGGTCACATTCATGGGGGATAGGAGAAGCTATGATTGGTTAGAGGAAGAAGTTGCAACAAAGTACCCAGCAAGTTCCACAGAGACAGTGGGGCTGGGATGGCCAAACCACAGCTTCCTAATGGGGGCCAAAGAGCCATGCCTTCCTGCCTCCTCATTGATCAGTCATTGAACCCAATCTGCCTCTGGGAAAGAACTGAGAGCCTTGTGGAGGTAGCTCTCTTCAGCCAAGAGCAAATTCTAGGAAGTGTGGGGTGGGGATGTGGGGCAGCAGGAAGGGTAGCTCAGCTGTGTGATCTGTTACCTAGCAACATTTCAGAAGTTAGGGAAAAATGCTTCAGCCCTGCTAAAGGAGAATTTTCCTAATACAACACAGTAAGCCCAGATCAGAAAGGAAATGACTGATAAATCCAACTACATTAAAATTAAGGTTTTAGATATGAGTGAAAGTAAAAAAGCAAGCCACAAAGAGAGAATACAATGCATAAATGTGAGAAAAGATATGTGCCTAGAATGTTTTTTAAATGCTGCAAAAGTGGACAAAAACTTGAATAATGTGCCTTACAGAAAAATACATGAACTGATAGTAAATGTATTAAAGGGGATTTGCCTTCATTAGCATTCAGAGAAATATATAAACATAAATAAATGGGATACTGTTTGCACTTGCCAGATAGACAAATATTAAACAGTTCAACAATTTCAAGCACTGGGGCTTATGTCCACACTATGGCTGTTGAGATTGTAAATTGCTTCATTACAGCTTAGAAAATAATTTAGCATTATTTAATAAAATCAAGTATATGCAAACACTATGACTCAGGAATGCTACTCTTACTAAAATACCCTTTAGGAACTTTTGTCCATATGTTGTAAGAAGACATATGCAAGGTTTTCATATCAGCAATTCTATAAGAATTAATATATGGAGAAAGATCCAAATCATGGAAATGTCATACCATACAGCACTAAAAATGAAAGAACTAATAATCATGAGTGAACTTCTTCATTAATACAATGCTGAAAAATTATCAAGTTGCAGAACACAAGCAGCATAACTTAATTTATAAATTTTCAAATCTTGCAAGAATAAATAATGCATATTTTTGAAATATATGCATATTTAGTTGACCTTTAAAGGGGAAAGAGGAGGAAGATAATTTCAGGTAAGGGTATTCTTGAATGAGTATGGGGTGAGTATAGACGAAATGGGAATTGGGAGGACAGGCATGGAGAAACTTATGTTATGCTAATTTTTAAGCCCTAGATTTGTAATTATTATTTAGCATTAAATTCACATTTGTTACAAATATTCTTTAATAGAGATTTGATATCTAATGAAGTCATTTTTTTGGAAAAGGCAAACAGCTATCTTTCCCTAAGATATAATTATCTTTAGATGATTATACAGCTGTTATATCAAATTTGCAGGATAGGTAATTTAGGTGGCTTAGAAGTTACTACAGATCTTTTAAAAAATTTCCCTCCCATCATATACGAAAGTTCCAGTATATAGGCTGTAGAGGAACAGGACAATTCTGGTCCCCTAGGTCATCCAGGGACCCAGGATTCTTTTCTCCTTACTCTGCCATCTCCTAACTTTTTTTGTATCCACGGTGAGTAATGTGTCACCATTACTGCTATATCCAAGTTCCAAGCTGGGAGACTTGGGAATAAAATAATGGAGAGTGAGAAGCTTCCTATAAATGGCATGACCTGCATTTTACTTTTCAGACACATGAATGCATGATTTTCCTCTTAACTTTAGGGCCCTTGGATATGACATACAGAGCTTTTTGTAATCATCTCCCACACAAATGTTCTATTTATGATCAATGTCCAGCTATACTAATCAAGTTTACTTTCAACAAACAAAACACTTTCATAATTTGTGTGTTTGCAAATACTATTCACTTTACTTGAACTAAATTAGACCCTTCATTAATCTGGTAAAATTATATTTCATGATTAAAAACACCTTTCTTTCAAATACTTCAGTTTGAGTTCATTGGATTTGAAATAGCCAATAACACCTTGTACCTTTCCTGTCAATTTTTGTGCATAGATATGTTTTTCTGATGGACTATTCTAAACTGGACCACTCATCTTAAATCTCCAGCACCTGGCACCCAGTGTAAATGACTGTAGACACCCTTTATGTTTCATGGAACCAAAAGTATTCCTGTTTCAAGATCTCTAAAAGTCCCATGACTCAAGATTAGAGAAAATTGTAGCCATGTCCAGGAAAGCCAAGAAGGTCACTGCATTGTCTTTTTCACTATCTACACCATGCCGTCCTACCTCCAGTATTCACAAGTTCATTATGCTCCACTTTGATTCATTTCCAGAAAGATAGGTGGTTGTGGGGCATGAGGTTAACCTATGAAACTTAATTAATTTGGCAATTTATTCCTGGAAAAGTTCATTACTTTAGTGATGCAAGACTTAAGGATGTATTCCAAGACTTAAGGTGGTTTGGGCCTACATGCTGTATTAAGGTGCTTTGGATGTCATTTACACAATCTTGTTTATTGCTCCCCAACTCTGCACACACACTTTGTTTTTATCATCTCTTTGTATCTTTATTTGTTAATTTATACACTTACCTTGTTTTTTTACTTTCTGAATGCAGGCCTATGGGTGGCTTGGCACCTAACACCGACCTAAAATGTATGGTATTTATTATATTAAAATCAAAGACCCTTTTACATACTTTGTGATTTCTAGCTGGACTATATTGCTGACATTTTTGGAAGTTGATCCAACAAGAAAAGTGTGTGGTCATGCATGTGAAGGTATACATTTGTGAATTATGTATTTGCATGATGGATCATAAGTATGGGAGAGAGAGTATTCTGTATGTATTATCTAAATTAGAAATATGGGAAATTGACCCAGGGGTGAAAGTCTCCCTGGCAAAGTGAGACATGACTCCCAGGGATGAGCCTGGCCCTGGTATTGTGGGATTGAGAAAGTCTTCTTGACCAAAAGGAGGAAGAGAAATGAAGCAAGATAAAGTTTCAGTGGCTGAGAGATTTCAAACAAAGTTGACAGGTCATTCTGGATGTTATTTTTATGCATTATATAGATACTCCTTTTTAATTTCTAGTGTATTACAATAGCTAGAAGGTAATACCTGAATCTGTTTAACTTTAATCCAGTAGATTTGGTTCTTGATGATGATTGTATATCTATATATCTTTTATTGTGGGACCACAGGATTGTGAAAACTTTGTGATTTATACTCCCTTTATCCAGTGTATGGGCAGATAAGTACTAAAATAAACACAAATATATATATATAAAGAATAGAGGGGAATAAGTGGCATGGGATGTTTTGAGTGTTCTTTTTTATTTTTATGTTGTCTTTTATTTTGGAGTAATGAAAATGTTCTAAAATTGATTGTGGTGATGAATGCACAACTATATGATGGTGCTGTGAGACACTGTACACTTTGGATGGATTATATGGTAGGTGCATATAGCTCAATAAAATTGCATTTTAAAAAAAAGAATAAGCCTTCATTAAAAAAAATGAGACTTTACTGCAATGGAGGTATAATCAGAATTGAGAAGGCAAAAACAGTAATAGGTATAAGCTTTTATACAGACTTTTATGTTTTTTATTAAAAATAAAATTAAAAAGGAAAAACAGACACACACCAAAAAAAAAAAAGAAAGAAATATGGGGAGTTGAGAATAAAAGATCAGCGATTTAAATAGTAGGGGACAATAAATGGCCAGGTACTGTGTAGGAAAAGGAGTGCTTCCATATAGGTAAGGCTACAATTAGGTAAAATGACTGCATTTACAGTAAAAGGGAAACAAGCTAGTGTTACTCAGAGGAGTTTATCTAAAAAAATTAAGGGGTACCCATTCTTTTCCAACATATTTGCAAATTGGTGGGATCATGGAGAAGTCAGCAGATCTAGCTGAAGATTAGAGTCGGGAAATTGTGCTTGGTATACAAAGTAAAGTGGACAATGAGTTTATTTTTCTTCTTACTTAGTGTTTTCAGAATTCAAGGCTACTTTCAAAGTCAGTATTTACTTGAATATCTGTTTCTGTGTTATATGGGTGCCAGTCAGGTAGTTAACGATGAAATTGGGATGTGTAATGCTTGTGAAAAAATATAAGTATATAATATAATTCACCATCCTGGTTGTTAGGTTGGAATTTTAGAAAGATGCAAATTTGGACATAAATCTGACAAATTTCAATGTGCAGTTACCATAGTTGGTGATCGAGTACCATATTGCAATGATCAGTATACATTATTCTATGATTGAGTTGCAGATTTTCCTGATTTGATTCTTTTCTTGTCAAGGAAATTCAGGACATAATTGATTAAAATATTTCATAATTTTATAAAGGCCTGATTTACTCATAATTTTAGTCTGCTCTACAACTCAAGAAAAACTTTACTGATGAAATTTAATTGTGTTTTTCTCCATTCACTGTACTTGATTGAGGTGCATACACCACTGATTGAACTGAATACTTCACAGACTAAGATTTTACAGTTTTTTATCAATGGGAAAAAAACAGTCTCACATCTTGATTTTTCTAGTAGAGAAGTAGAATATGCAAAAACACTTCTTTGGCATGGAAGCTTTTTTTTTAATATGATTACCATTTTCATTGCTATTATTTTTATTTTGTTTAAAGAAACCCCCAGACTGAAAAACATTCTCAGCATTATGGTTCTTAAACAATAAAAAAAAAGCAACAGCATTTACAGAACACTTGTCAGTGTTAGACCTCCCATGGAAGCTGGAAGCTTCAGTTAAGGGAAAATACATGGACATTAGAATTAAAGTGCTCACCTATTTTGAAAGTTTTGCTTCTCTTCACCACACAAGGCAAGTTGTTTGCCTCTGAAGCATACATTTTCTTAATTGGAATAATGATGTAAAAAGTTAAAAAAAAGGTTAATAAAGTAAAATGGTAATCATTTTCCTTAAATAAATACCACCATTCCTATGTTCTACTCTTGTCTCTTTAGCTCAAGATTTTTGGAACATCACAGCAGAGCTTCAGATTGGTAGAAAGAGACCACAGATACACTTGGCAAGACTAATTTAAGTTCCTAATTTATACAGCAAAGGATATAGAAACTTAGTTAAAGTTTGTTGGCAAGAGGGAGAAGGAGAAGAATGCAACTTGTTTCATCATGTATTTCTTAGGTACCCCAAAGCACCTAAGGGATGAGAAGCTCCTGATGACACGGTCTAAGGAGATGAACTTTGGCCCAATCCAAGAAGCCCAATCTCATGCTGCAAAATGGCCCTGTTGGTCATTGAAGCTGGAGTCATTATTCAGGAAAAACTTTTAGAAATCCACTAAATTATTCTTCCATTTAAGGAAATGTGGAGATTTAGCAGATCTTTCCTTGTTCTTAGCCCAAGCTCCACCTCACCAAAAAAGTCTGTCTTCATTCTGGAGAGACACCAATATCCAACCAAAACCCAGGCTAATTTCCTCAATTGCATTTTCAAAATGTGGTTCACCTAATAATTCCTCATTCTGGAATTGGTCCACCTCTCCCAGTTTACTTGCTTGAGGTACTTCCATTGCCATGTATGGGAAAAGCAAACAAAATCAAGCCTATAGTGTCAAATAGCACCAATTCTGGGCTAGACTGGTAAAAATCTAGGATGCACCACTTTTCATCTTTATGACCCTGAGTAAGCATCTAAGTTTAGTGTCTCAGCTTTCTTGCCTGTAAAATGGGGTTAATGATAGTACAAATCTCTTAGGGTTGTTAAGAATAAATGTGTCAATATTTGCAAATTGAACAATTCTGGTCACTATGTGGTAAGTGTTGTGTAAGTATTGCTTAAGATGATGATGATGGTGATGATTTAACATCCTTATTATTTTAAGTACAATTAAAAATCAAATCTTGAAATAGTTCCAAAAATGTGTGTGTGCGTGTGTGTGTGTGTGTGTGATTTTTCTTTTCCATTCTCCCCTTCTGCCTCCCCTTCTTCTGCTCCTTCCCCTTCTACTAAGTCATTTAATAATCCAAACCTTTGATTTTTTCATTCCAAACTCAGGAGACAAATATTGGTATGTGATCATTCACTCAATAGAATGAGTATATCTAGTCCCCTTAGATTAATTGTTAATATTGTTCTTCTTGTAGTTGTTGCTTTAATATTTAATAAGCATTCTCTACTCTTGAAGAGTTTTAGATTTACAGTCAACTCAAGAGATGATAGGTTTCCTCTATATACACCCCATGCCTGGGACCCACTATTGTTCATGTCTTGGATCAAATGCAGTTCAGAAAGAACACTCACAAATGGGTAAATGCTGAGGCCATGCAATACAGAGAGAATCAAAGTGATCAACAATCAAATAAATAAATGTTCAACCCTACTAAAATCATTACTAAGGGCAATGCAACCATAAATTAGCATTTCTTGCTGAACAAATTGGTAAGCAATGTCTAATAACACCAATATTTGGTGAACATGCAGGGAGATAGAACTCATATCTTCTTGTAATAGTAAAATTGGCATAATCTACAACACATCAATTCTAAGTGTCTTTCCTCAAGAATGCCTATGTTTTCAAAAGGTGACATGTAAGGAAGATTATTGTATCTCTGTCTGAAGGGACAAAAAAAGTGGAAAACTTAAATATTCCTTCAAGGCGATTAAATAATTTTATTTTAGTTTATTCTAACAAAGAACAAGAATATAGTATTAAAATGAACTCTCTCTACATGTACACCTGGATAAATATCAAAGATTTAAATTCAAATTTAGAAAGTTATTCACCAAAGTTTGAATACTATAGGAATGATGCAATTTATATAAATATTAAAGCACACGACACAGTTCTAAATGTATTTGTTTACAAGTGAATGCAAGGTAAAAATACAAAGCCTTGCACTGAAATGATTCACACCTACTTTGTGATAGATGTTACCTCTTTGAGGGTAGGGAAAATATGGGGTAGAGTACAAACTCAGGAAGTTCTTTTTTTTCTTTCTTTTTTTTTTTTTTCCTAAGGAGAAAAGTGATCTGAAGCAAAATTTAACATTTGTTTCATTTCAGTGGTGGATAATTAGATACTGGCTATATTTGTCTGTTCTCTTCTGCATGTTCAAAATAACAATTACAAATTTAAAAATAAAGCACAAACCCCCAAACAAGCCATATCCTTTCTTAACCTTGCAAGCAACCCAGATGCTTCCTTATTTCTTTCCACGTCTTAAGGGATAAGGCTCTTAGTAGAGTAGAGTTTCCCATCATTTCTCTCTTTCAGTCTTTCTCCACCAATGAACCTGCTCTTCAACTCACTGTGGACTGACATCCATCCCAAGGGTACATGAAAGATCTTTACAAGAAATCACTAGTGAATTATCTGCTGTTAAATCTAATGGACACCATTGACCTCTTAGCAGCGCCATTTAACCTTAGTTGACACTTTCTTGATTTTCCTTTTACAGTTTTGCTCACACTTTATCAAACTGTACTTGATTTCTAAATTAATGTTCCAGAGATTCTTCCTGGAAGCATCAGAGCCTTAAGGCTCCGCACTCTCCCCTTACACAGTCTCATCCATTCTAAAATCTGTAAATTAACCAAACTAACCAAAACACAGACATTTCTCAAATGTTCAGGTCAAGCCCAGACCTCTCTTCTAACCCACATGTAGTCAACTGCCTCTTTGACATCTCCTTATGTGTATTTCACTTTCTTCTCAACATAAAATTTTGAAAACTAATTTTTATTCTCATCGCTGTACTTTTACTCCTTGCATGTACCTTCACTCAGGAAATGTGACACCTTCCACCCAGTAATCATGCTAGAAATCTCAACTCAAACATTTCCATCATTCCCCTACATCAAGTCCACATCCAAAATATATCCCTCATCCAACCACCTTTCTCCTCTCCCAACACCACATAACGCAAGGCAGTGTCTCTCACTTAAATTTCTGCACTGGTTCAGTTGGTCTTATGCTTCCCATCTTGGGCTTCTCCCAGCACATTTTCTACACAGTAGCCAGGATGATATTTTATGAACTGTAGATGAGCATGTTACACAGCTTCAAACTCTGCAATCACATCCCATTGCATTTTGGATAAGAGCTGAACTCAAGGCATATTGGCCTATGCCAATACTCAATTCTCCTTCCTGTTTATAGATACTCATTTCAAATTCTTTTTCGCTTCCCCCAACGTGCTTCAGCTGTAGCAGTCTTTTCTCAGTTACCCGAAGGCAACAAGTTCCATCCTAGTACGAAGCTTGCTCAGGTGGTTATTCTTCCTGGAAGACGTGCTCCTTCCTTGAACCCAATTAAATCTTATTTATAGGTCAGACTGCAACTCTGGTGACATCTTTTATGAAAGGGTTAACTGACTTCTATTATATTCTGACATAGCATCCTGTTCTTTCCTTTCTAACACTTACGTCTGTTTACAACTATCTTTTATCACCAGGGAATTACTGCATTTATTACTGTTTTAGTGCCATAGGATGACACCAGTGTCATCAATGTTAGGAAAACAGGACCTTACTCAGAATTTATAGTTGGAGAATTACCATGATTTTTGTTTTATTCTGCAGAGACCCTCTGCTATGTCATAGAAAAAGCTATCAAATGTAAATGATTTAACTATATTTTTACTTGTAGGTTTGGTTCTTAAAATTCTAAAATGTTGTTAACCTATTTATTTGTAACATCTCTTTAATATCCAGAGGGATAGTCTGTCCTCCAATCTTGGTTCTGCTATTAGCTGAGTGTGTGACCTTGGAAAATTGCCTTTAATCATTGTGATCCTTTCCTATACAGAGGGTAAAAGTAGAACATATGTAATCAGTCTGAAAAATTAAATAATATGTAAAGTCATAGAACAGTCATAGTCCCTTTGTAAGCATTTGATCACTGTGAGCAATCAATATCTGTCTTGCTGCTATAACTGCAGCGCCAAAACACATGGTTTGTATGCCTTTTTTTCACCATTCAACACCAAGTGCCTTCCAAAGGGCGTGGCACATAGTAAACAAACAAAGGAAAGTTTGAATAAATAAATGATAAAGATAAATGTGAATATTTATCAACCCAGTTTACACAAATTATTATGAAGTCTGCAGTTGATTTTAGGGTCAAATTCTATTAAAAAACGGGTTAATGTTAGAATTACCAAAAGTAGATAATTATTAGAAAAGCTATATTACATTATGAGAGTATGTGTCTAAGTAGGTTTTGTCTTACTGATGTTCAGAAATGATCCATGACAGTTATAACAGTCTTTTTGAAGTAGAAAAGAATTCATAATTCTATAAAATTTTGACTTAAGATCCTATTAGAATATAAAAAGGTACCACATGAAAAATAAGTTCTGTGGTAAAATCATTTTAGATAATTCTACTTTTAAATATTAACATAATTTCTATTTTCAAAATCTCTTGGTATTATTTTCTCATAATCTTAATATTTTAATATATTACATAATAGGAACAAGATGATGATTTTCTCTAAGTTAACACAGGACTCTATCACAGATCATCTTGTGGAAATTATGTTCTGAAGAATATTTAAGAAACATTTTTGGAGTAAGAAGATCTATGAACAGAAGGAGAAAAAGACACTGGTTTGATTTGAAGGTTCACTTACTTATATTAACTTAGAAAAGTTGGCTCCCTTTTATTAATATAATCTATAAATTGGGACCTATAATATCTTCTCACAGGACTTCTGTGAGGATCAAATTGAATCCTAATTGTAGAAACACTTAGAAAAATAAGAAAATTACAAAAGTAGAAACCATTATAGTAAACCAAATAAGATTCCACAAGGTTCCAATCAGTGTTTGTTGTCAATTTAACTAGATAAAATTTTATTTCAACCATTTTAAAAAATATTTATTATGTCCAATTTGAAAAATAAAAATGTGTGAAAGGTACTCTCAACTTTTAAGCAATATTTATTTTTAATTTCAAGGTTATTAAAAAGTCAAAACTCTAAGGATTATTTCTCTGTAATGATTTCTCCCCAAGGTTATTAGAGGTAGGGTATATAAAACTGTGACATCTTCATGGATCTGGAATTCTTTTTTTCTGATGTTTTTATATAGAGAAGTCATTAAAATGCCAGTTCACACTGCAGGTTAGAATAAATGACCATACAGAGAAAGCCTGCTATAGGGCACAGTTTCTACAGTAAAAAAAAAATTCCAGGATTGTGGAAGAGTAGTATGCTACTCTAGAGATGGTTTCTTAAGTGTTGAATATTACAGAGGAACAGGATTTTTAAAATGTTAATAAATGAAGTTTTTTTTTTTTTTTTTGCAAAGAAACAGACAATTTTGGAAGAACATTTTTTGGGGGGTGGTGGTTTGTGAGAAACAAGCACTATTCCTAAAAGGAATAAATGCTCACCGAATTGTGAAGAAGAAAAGAATTTATTCACGATCTTGCAAGAACAGGCGCCCAACCAAAATGTGGGGGCTTGGCACCCAGAACAATAGACCCAGCAGAATTTACTCACTACACCTAACTCGCAAGTCCCTCCCCTGTTTCTCCAGTGGCTGGATACTTCAGAGGTTACATTCTATTCCACAAGCCTAACTAGCCCGCACAAATTTGAAACATGCAGCCTGAGCAAATTGGAAACATTTGAAATAAGTTTCCCATGTGAATTTGCAACATTTCAAACAGTTGGAACAAATCTCCACCTCTGACTGTAATGGTTATGCCCAGGCCTCTTTAGAGCCAGTCTGGGCTAGTTTGGTAACAAGTTATGAGGCTATTTTGGAAATCTCTACCCTCGAGTCTCCACCTTGCAAGGATAGTTAATAGTGGGCGGGTAAACAGGGGGACTGACCGTGGACTACAGTTTGTCTTTTTAACCTTCTGCCAATTCCTAAACTGCCCCGCCCCGCCAGGCACACCTATCCTGTGTGAAAGTTAAACTTAATCTCATTCTCACAGGTTTGTTTGTTCTTTCTTGTTTTTCAAGTTGGTATGTTTTCTTCAAATTGGTTCAAATTAATTGGACAATTTTTTATTGAGAACTATTATGTGTCATTCCTATTAACAATGAGGATACAGTAATGAATAAGTCCCCTACTTAAGTATAATTGACATTTATTTAACTGTATTTATATAATGACAATTTCCTCATCTTATGGAAATTATGTTCTGAAGAACATTTAAGAAGCATTTTTGGAGTAAGAAGATCTATGAGCAGGAAGGAGAAAAAGACATTGGTTTGATTTGAAGGTTCACTTACTTATATTAACTTAGGAAAGTCAGCCCAATAATTTCTACTCTATTAGTTTTAGGATTTTTGTTAAATTTTCCTTTGTATCAGTTGGCCTTTTCACCTTTTTGTGACCACTAGTAAGAATACTCACTAAGTGCACTTTAAAAACATATGCATTAAAAGATAGAAAAATCACTAGAGAGATCCAAAGATTTGGGGACAGTAACCAAATTCTGATATATCCAACCCTATTTATGTATTTACATATGGAAGATTTCGAATGTGTAGCTTTGGCCTGGAATTCCACAATTGCCTATTCATTGTTTATCTATCTATCTATCTCTTTCTCTCTCTAAATAACTTATGCCATCTGTGCCAGTTGAATGTATTATGTCCCCCAAAATGCCATTATCTTTGATGTTTCCGTGGAGCTGCACCACACCCAACTGTGGGTGATGACTCTGATTGGATAATTTCCATGGAGGTGTTACCCCACCCATTCAAGGTGGGTCTAAATTAAATCACTGGAGCCATATAAACAAGCTGGCAAACAGAAGGAACTCACTGAAGCTGTGAGTGACATTTTGAAGAGGAGCTATAGCCAAGGGGGACACTTTGAAGAACGCACTGGAACTGAGAGGGGAGCTGCAGCTTACAGAGACATTTTAGAGATGGCCTTTGAAAGCAGACTTTTGCTCCAGAGAAGCTAAGAGAGGACAAATGCCCCAAGAGCAACTGAGAGTGACATTTTTGAGGAGCTGCAGCCTAGAGAGGAACATCCTGGGAGAAAGCCATTTTGAAGCCAGAACTTTGGAGCAGACACCAGCCACGTGCCTTCCCAGCTAACAGAGGTTTTCCAGACACCACTGGCCATCCTCCAGTGAAGGTACCGGATTGCTGATGTGTTCCCTTGGACACTTTATGGCCTTAAGACTGTAACTGTGTAGCCAAATAAACCCCTTTTATAAAGCCAATCCATTTCTGGTGTTTTGCATTCCAGCAGCATTAGCAAACCAGAACACCATCCTTCACACACACCTTGGTCTCAAACCTTTCTCTCTGAACTTGCCCCATCCAAATAAATCATTATACTTCCACTCAATGACTAAGTAAAAAATAAAACAAAACAAACAAGCAAACGATTTCATCACTGATTCATCTCTTTCTTTTATATCCCATGTCCAATATAAAAAATCCTTTTAACTCTACTACCAACATTTTTCTCAAATTTACCCACTTTTGGCTATCTGCATGGTTAAGTTCTTATCCCAGCCATCTTTAAGCATGGGTTGGGTTACTGCAATAACTTCCTAACAATTTTCACTGCCTCCAATCTTGCCCTCGATCCCATCTTCCATATATATAGTGATCTTTCAAACACAAGTTAGACCATATAAATCCTTGCTTATAATCCTCCAATAAATTTACCTTATACAGAATGTGATCCAAACTCCTTACAAGTGCCTATAAGTTGCTTACATGACTTGGTTTTTCACTCAGTCTCCTAGGTCATTGTAAAATGCTCTTTAATTCACTCATTCCATTTAACCACAAAGGACTTCATTCCATCTCTTGCTGGACTTGGGTTGTGGCTTTTTTTACTTTCTATCTCATCTACATGGACCTCCCTCCTCATGTGCACACAGTCCAGTATTTGGCAAGGCTTTCTTTATGTTTCAGTGGCCTTCACTGACTACCCAATCTAAATTATCACCACAAATCTCACTTCATTCTCTTTTTGTCACTATACATAATCCATTTTCTTACAGTTCCAATCACATTATGGGGTTATTTACTGGTTTATATATTTATTTCACTTTCCTCGTATCTATCATGTAAGGCTTTTAAGAATAAAGACCCTGCCTTTTTTTCTACCATTTTCTCTGTTCAGAGCAGAAGTTCTGTAGGCACACTGCTTGTACAATTCTTCAGTCTAGATCATTGATAATCAGTGTGATGATCAACAGTATCAGCCACACCTAGGAGTTCATCAGAAATGCAGATATGTGTTCAAATTTGTTTTTCTGACATTAAAGTTTCAAAACAGTGATCTAACCCACATTACACCATTAAAATTTCTTTCCTTCTTTTCTTCTTTTAGCATTTATTATTTTAATATTAGGTGAGATATTATTAATTTACTACTTAATGTCACTTAATCTACTATCTTTTTTCCTAATTGCTAAATTAGCAAACCTGTCAAATGTAGACATACAATTTGTATCACACTAACATCTAACAACTCACTTAGAAAAGCAGTTGCAAACATTTGTTAACTTATTTAAAGTTTCTCATTTGCACCTTCTCCTATGTGGAAACTTTCACTTTTAAAATACTGATTCAATTTCTTTGTGGTTGTCATGTTTATTTTTCCATCCACTTTAAATATGGTTATAATTTTCCTTTGTAATGTTCTTCTTTTTTCCACAATCAATATCGCTTTCTTTATTTATCCTGTAACTATCTTTTCAATTAGTTATGTGAACTTTGAAGGAAAATCCATTCCAGAGACTACCTAAATAGAGTGTTAACGAGTGTTCTGCATCTTCTAAGCATGGAATGCCTTTATATAACTTCATGATTGAAAGTGCAGGAGACACTTGGCTTTGCAAAACTGATAACCTGTGGAATACAAAATAGCTTTAATCATCTTGCTCTGCAAGGATAGATGACTGAAACTGTACTAATTTGAGAACCCCTAATTCAGGCAACAACAAATCTGTTTTTTTTTTTTTTTTTTTTTTTAACTCAAAGTTTCAGGTAGGGAGACAAGAAATAAAAATTATACCAAAATGCTGGTGTAATCTTTCAATTCAGAAGTTCCTTGAATTTAAACTGCATTGATTATTTTGTCAATGTGGGGTGAAAATATTAAACATATTGATAATTGGCATTCTCTTGCTGACATATAGTCTCTAACCAGTTTTTTATTACCTCATCTACCTTGTGAACAGGTAGCCAAGGGTCATTAGATATTTAAGGAATGCCTCTAACATGAAAGTAACACAAACACATAGTAAGAAAACAGCTTTAAATAAACAGAGAAAATGCAGGGCAGAGAAGAGCCACAAATTGTAATACCCTCAGTTTCATAAGAAATGATTACATCCATTTAAAAAAGTACCAAAACACACACACACACACACACACATATACACATGCAGAGAATAGTGGGACAGCAATAAAGAATTGTAGAAAGTAAATATATTTTATAAAATTTTAAAAAAAGACATTTTCTCAAATAAATTTGAAAAGCCCTACCAGAAATAGGTCAAAGGCCAAATAAAAAATAGAGGACAAAAACTAAACATTTGGAGAGCTAATTCAAGAATTTTAACACCTCACTTAGAAGATTTCCATAAAGAGAAGAATCAGGAAACAAATTGTGGCAGAAAATTCAAAGAGCTTTAGGAAATCATTTTCCAGGACCAAAAGATAGATGTTAGATTGGTTTGGGAGAAAGAGAGAAAGAAAGAGAGAGAGAGAGAGAGAGAGAGAGAGAGAGAGAGAGAGAGAGAGAGAGAGATCCATACGTAGGCACAGCACTACAAAATTTTAGAAGATTGGAAAAGATACAAGCTGAGAGAGAAAATTGGGAATGGAAAATGACTTCAGTCAGTGTCTTGGCAACAATACAAAAACCTAGAAGACAATTTTGGTATGCCTTCAAAATTCTGAGGGAAGATTATTTTCAACCTGGGATTCTATCAATCAGGTGTAAAGGTAAAATACAGAAATCTTCAGACATACTTTTTCAGACAACTATTCCCATGCATTACTTCTCAGGAAACTACTTGAAGATATATTCCATCATAACTTGGAAGAAGGAATGAAAGAAGAAATCAGATGTGATACAAAAGGTTTTGAAACAGGAAAGAGGTTAAAAGAATTCCCCAAATTAAGGTAGGGAAACTAGCCATAGCATAACTCACCAAGTAAGTATTAAAAGTGGAGAGTGGAGGCTCTGAGGAATGTGCACAGGGAAAGGCAGATGCCTGATAATTGATAGTTTTAGTCATTCATCTGGAAAGGATTTGAAGTTCAGTGAATTAGATTGTTACCTGGATTTAATGATAGGTTCTAAGAAAATTAAGCAAACACTAAGATGTGGCAATTGTCTCTGGGCAAACATTGCAAACAAAAGAAAAGTAATCATAGTATATTTTTTTGATTCTGCTATAACTAACTTACACATTTAGTCATATGATATAATCACTGGTTATTGATTTAGCCAAATATTGTTACTTAGCTATAATAATGATGGGGGAAGGGGAGATGTGCATGCAAGTGTCAATATATAGTTTAATTATTAAAACCCAAATAGTATTCTGTTAGGTACATATACCGGAATATATTAAGCCATTATACAAGTCAAGACATTTCAGCACTTTCCAATTTGGGGCTATGACAAAACAATGGCTCCCAAGTGCATGTTGCCTTGTAAAAATTGGCAAAATTTTGCTAAGATAGGTAAAAAAGATTTGCTCAATGCCTGGGTAAGACATCTTCATTTTATTATATGTTGCCATATTGCATTCCAGGTGCATTTTAATGGTATACAAAAGTGCTCCTTTGCACAGATGCTAGAAATTCTGTGATACTATCAACACTTATAATTTATTCTAAAATGTTAGAGGAAGTGTTTCTTACTGTTTGCCAGGAGGTCACAATTAGGGGCCACCAAGAGGGCTTACCCTGTTAGGAATTATGGAAATGGGAAATAGAGCATGGTTTCTGTATTCGTTTTCTTTTGCTGCTTTAAAAATTACTACAAACACAGTGGCTTCAACATCACAAACTTATTGGCTTTCAGTTTCTGTAGGCCAAATTCTAGACTCAGTGGATCTGTATTCTCTGTTGAGGGTTTTAGCAGACTGATATCAACCTGTTGGCCAGAGCTTTCATTCTCATCTGGAGCTCAGAGTTTCTTTCAAGCTCAGTGGTTGTTGGCAGAATTCATTTCCTTACAGAGCTAGGACTGGGATCCCTGTTTTCCTGCCAGCTGTTGATGGGGAAAGGCTCTCAGCAACCAGAGGCTTCATGCACTTCCTTGTGGTGTGGCCCCAAAAGGCAGTTTTAGCCACCCAGAGTAAATCTGCCTATATAGTTCCTTTTTATTATGTTAAATCCTCGAGCAAGTGCTCCAAAGTCACAGAGGCTTGCTAGGACCTCAAACTAAACAATAAACTGCTTGTTAACAGCCTGCATTAGTCTTTCACTACCCTTCTGCAGGCTATCAACACAAATTAACAGTAACCAGTTATTCTCTGCTGGCTTTTTTGTCCCCATAATTTTCAAATGCCTGTGTCACTGCACTTACTATAGTATTCCTCTCCCACAGGACATTTTCTTAGGTTAATAACATTACAATATTCAGTGATCATGCCCTGCCTTGTGCCAAATACTCTCCATGACAGATCTGCCAACGAGAACACATTTTTTTCCCCTGAGCTTTTGCTATTTTCTGTTTAGCTTCTTAGCCTTTGTATTATGAGATTTCCTAAAGCTCTGTAGGTTTCTCTGACTCTTCTAAGCCACTGCATTTCTGTTTTTGAGCTTCCTGCACTGTTGGAAGAATCAGCAAATGCTCCAAGGAAATATGAAGTCAAAAATTCAGGTAAGTGTCCATGAGCTTGCAATGGCATTAAAAAAAAAAATTATATTTCGTGCCCCAGCATTTGCCTGGCTTTGTTATAAGATCACTTTTGAGTGACCACTCCATTCAGCCCTACTCTGCACACAACCACACACTGTAAGATTTGCACTCCATAGAGTTTGGATGATAAGAACTACCATTAGCTTCTCTGAATGGCCCTGTGCACTTCTGCACATCTGCACTGCATAATTTACTAGCAAGGCATATATCTCCATGTGGCTGGGATAGTAAGAGCTACCCCCAGCTTCTCCAAATGGCCTTTGCCACTTCTGCTTTTTGTGCTCTATAGTTTAAATCGGCCAATCCCCCATCACCATGGGAAAGCCTACTCCTCTCCTCTGGGTTACAAAAAAGGCAAGGACCTTAGGCCCACATGTGTTTTCCTTTCCCTCCTCCACAGACATTCAGAGGAACCTAGGTTAGGTAGGCCCAGTCCCCTCCAACACCCTCACACTCTCACTCTCCCCTCCCCGCTCCAGGCTCTTTGATCTAATAAGGCTGTCCCTTCATGCATTCTCAGTCATCTGCTATTTGTGGTTGTGTCTCATTACCCCAAGAACTTCCACATAACATATAAAACAGATCTTCCCTTCTCCTCAAGATCTAAGACCTCATGCAAAGATCCTTGGGAAGGTCTTTGAGGCCTTCAGACAGAGTTGTTTTAAATTTTATTTTTTAGTTCTTCTTGGTAGATGGCATTGGTGTGCTACGTTCAACTCTATGCTAGCAAAGAGTCTCCTGGCATTTCTAGATAATGATCTTATTGCCTGCAAATGAGAAGTTTTTCCATCTTTTCTATATTTATCTATTGAATTTGATTTTACTTTTCTTAAACCAACTATTTCATTTACCTTAAAATTAAATATGTGGTTGATTGTGGTACTCTTAATTTCATCCCAGAGTTTAATTAAAATGTCCTTTCCTTCCCTCCTTCTTGCCTTCCTTTTATTTATTTTTTTTTTCCATTAAGCAGGATGTTTGAGGAATTCTAGCAAATACATTTTATTAAATTAATGAGTTTCTATTTTAAGTTTCCTGAGACTATTTGACACGTTTACTTAGTATGCTAAATGGGATCAAACTTAATTAAAAGATCGTCAGGATCAATTCAAATAAACAAACCTTTCCTCTTTAATCTAGTAATGTGGGTAATATTCTTGACTAATTTTATAAATTTAAATCATCCTTGAATTATTGGATGATTTAAACTTGTTCATGTTATAATATTATTTTGAACACATACTTGTGATAAAATTGGCTGTCATGCTTTTTAGATTTCTGTACCTGTGTTCCTATATATGATTGATTTGATTCCCTTTTCCTTGTCTAGAACTGATAAACAAGGTTTTGTAGAATATGAATAGCTTTGCCCATATTTTTGTCTGTTTGTTTCCTGGAAGAACTTGTACAAATTGAAAAATTGAGATCAAGGACACTGTGTTGGCAGTTATCTTTTACTAAAATTCCTGTCTTTTCTTTTGCTGGTAAACTTCACAGATTATCTATTCAGCTAGGGCAAGTGTGTTTAATTTTCTCATATAATAATTCCCTTTGGCTAGAATTGCACCTTTTTGGCATTTGAACTATATGCATTATTTTTATAATGTTTAATTTTGGAGAGCAAATTCCACAATAAGGATGGATACTCACCCAAATGTGCTTCTGATGTCAAATCTCAAAATGTCATACACACCCCAAGAGGGTATTGAAAGTTTTAAAAATCTTACATTGAGGTTTATCTGGGAGCATCAGGGTGCTCTCAAGCAGGTGTTAAAATAGCTTGAGAGAGCAGGTAAAGGGGGCTTGTTTGTTCTTGTGGCTTGGTAGATGGGGCTAGTGTGAAGGTTCCCATATATAGTTTCGAATTCCAGTTGTTGCCAAAGAAAGGAGCACAGGGAATTTCTTATCAGCTTTCCCTGATGTGGGACAAAATGAGAAGAGGGAGTAGTGCATCTTAAAAACTGTCAGCAAAATGTTTATCATGTTAATATTTAATCTGTATTAGTTGTTATAACTCCTTTTTGTTTATCAAGTTACTTATAACTTCTTTCCATTTTATTTATATAGAAAAATGTTTTGTTGTTTTCAGATTAAAGCCTTTGTGATATATTGATAAATTTGCATATAGCCATCTTTAATGAGACATGTCACATACTGTATAATTCATGAATTTATTGGTTTTTAGACTATTCACAGAGTTGTACAGTCATCACCACAATAAATTTTAGGACATTTTTATCACCCCCATAAAGTGACTGCATGCCATTAGCATTCACTCCACACGCCATCCATGAGCCCCCCACCTTTGTAATCATGAACCTACTTTCTCTGTCTATAGTTTTACCTTTTCTGAACACTTCATATAAATGGAATCATGCAATATGTGGCCATATGTGATAGCTTTCTTTCACTTAGCATAATGTTTTCAAGGTTCATCAATGCTATAGCATGTAGTAGCACTTCATTTCTTTTGTATTATCAAATAATATTCTATTGTATGATTATATGACATTTTATTTAACCATTCATTAATTGAAGTATATTTGAAATTTTACCACTTTTTCACTGTTATGAATAATGCAGCTATGAATATTCATGTTCAAGTTTATGTGTGGACATGTTTTTTAACGACTTTTGGTATATATCTAGGAGTGGACACTGGGTTATATGGTAATTTTTTTTTAATTTAAATTATATTAAAACCTAAATTTTTAAATTTTAAATTAAGTTTAGGTTTTTGAAGAAATGCCAGACAGTTATCCACAAGAGTCAAATCACTTTCATTCTCATCAGCAGTATATAAGGGTTATTATTTTTCCACATCTTACAAACACTTGTTATTATACATCCTTTTATTATTCTGTTGGTGATTTCTAGTTCATTTTCTTTGCATTCAGAGGGCATAATTTGTGTGATTTTTCACCTTTTAAATATATCAAGATTTGTTTAATGTTCAGAATATGGTCTATCTTGAAGAATGTTCTGTGTGAGCTTGAGGAAATATGCATACTGCTGTTGTACATTGAAGTTTTCTCTAAATGTGAAATAGATCAAGTTGATTTATGATGCTGTTCTATTCATCTGTATCCTTAGTGATGTTCTTCCTGCGGGATCTGTCAATTATTGATAGAAAGGTGCTGAAGTTGCCAAATGTAAAAATGCATTTTTCTGTTTCTCCCTGCAGTTCTATCAGTTTTTGCCTCATGTAATTGGATGATATATTTTGTATGTTCTCACATGTTACATCTCCTTGCAAATTGACTCCTTTATCATTGCATAACAGCCCTTTTTGCCTGCTTTGTCTGAAGTCTGCTTCATCTGAAATTAATATAGCTATCCCTGCTTTATTTTGATTAGTCTTAACATGGCATCTCTTTCTCCATTGCTTTACTTTTAATGTATCTGCATAGATATTAAAGTGTCAGTGTCTACATATAAGCAAGAGTTGGCTGTAGACAACTTATAGTTGAGTCTTATTTGTCTTTTTTTTTGGTCAGCTCTGATAATCCCTTTTCTTTAATTGGTGTATTTAGATCATTTACATTTAAAGTGATTATTGATATTGTTGTTTTAATATCTACTATATTAGTAACTTTTCTGTTCTTTGCACTTATTCTTATTTATTACTTTATTTATCTTCCTCTTTTTTCCCTGCCTTTTTCTCTGGTTTTAGTTGTGCCTTTTCAATGAATCTACTTTCCGTCCTCTTTTAGAATATCCATTATACTTCTTTAATTTTTTAATAGTTTCCCTAGAGTTAGCAATATACATTTACAACTAATCTAACTTCACTATCAAATATACTTATAGCACTTTTGGATTTGTGCTGGTATTTTATAAAAAAGTATTCCCAATTCCTCCCTCCCATCCCTTATATCATGGGCTCATTATTTCACTTATACTACAATCATTCAATACATTATTGCTATTATTACTTTGAACAATTAGTTATCTATTAGAAAAATTAAGAGTAAGAAAAATCAAATATTTTATTTTATCATAATCCATTTCTTTTCTGATGCTCCTTCTTTCTTTATGTAGATCTGAGTTTCTGCCTTATATCGTTTTCCTTCTACTGAAGAACTTTTTAAAATACTTCTTGTAAGGTGGGTCTTCTAGAGATATTTTCCCTCAGTTTTTGTTTATCTGAGGAAGATTTTATTTCTTCTTCACTTTTGAAGGATCCTATTAATGGATACAAAAATTCTAGTTTGGAGTTATTTTTTTCTTTCAGTACTTTAAATATTTCACTCCATTCCTCTTGTTTACATGATTTCTGAGGAGAAATCCCATTTAGCAGTGACTACAATTCTCTAAGGGATCCAACAAAAGTCACTGATTTTCAGCTGTTTAGCTTTATACTTATTGTGAAGATGGTAGAAAAGACTTCCAAGCTCCTTAAATGGTCGGAGCCCGGAAAGGTCCAGAAATTTTGTTTACCTCATTAAACAACTTTATTGCAGCCTCCAGCTTCAGTCAACCATTTTAGCAATTATCTTTACCTTTGGGAGAAAGAAAAGCAACTTCAGAATGAAATAGAAATCACCCCATCCCCCATGAAACATTTGAAATCCTTGCAGGATTAGGAGGTAGTTTCCAATACAGAAGGTCATGTGTGGGGGTCCAGGGCCTGGGCCCCCTCCCCTCCGTAGTGACTTCACATAGCTGCCTACTTGACGAGGATAAACTTTAAAAGTCATCAGACCTCCCCAGGGGAGGAAAAAATGTATTGTTAACAAAGCATTGAAACTGTCCTCCCCTGATCACTGTTGACAACAGAGCCCCACACCCTTGTGTGTCACAGACCCCTGCTGAAACTCTATTCTCACACTCTCCTTGTCCTAACCTTTATAAACCACTCCCTGACCCTCTGCTTTTGCAAAGCACTAACTTCCATCTTTCCTGCCTGCCATCATGGTGGAACCATAACTCCTGTATTTAAGTCCTATTAAACTCATGTCTAACTCTATGCCTGACATGTTCTGGGTACTAGGGCTAAGCTGGTCATGACATCTGCAATAAATATTGTTTTATATCTTCCTTCCCCATCTGATGCCATTTATGTGTTTGTTTATTTCCTGATTGCCCTGACTAGAACTTCAAGTACAGTTCCAGAACAAGTTGAAAAAAAGGGGAAAACACACCTCCTTGTCTTGTTCCTGATCTTAATGGGAAAATGGATGGTCTTTCAGCATTAAATATGATATTAATTACTGGTTTTTCATAGATGTCCTTTTTCAAGTTAAAGGAAGTTTACTTCCATTTATACAGCATTGAATATTTTTATCATGATGAAGTGTTGGATTTACAATGTTTTTTCCTGCATCTTTTGAGATGATCATGTGATTATTGTTTGATTTTGTATATTAAAACAACCTTGCATTCTTGGGATAAAGCCCACTTGATCATGGTATTTATATAATTTTCATACTGCTAGATTTGTAAGTTCAGTTTGCTGAGGTTTTCATCTATTTATATTCTTAAGAGACATTGGTGTGTAGTATTTTTTCTTGTGATGACAGTGTCTGGTTTGGATATCAATGTAATAGTAACCCTGTAGACTGAGTTGGAAAGTGTTTCTTATTCTTCTATTTTTGGAACAGGTTTTGAAGAATTGACACTAATTATTCCTTAAATGTTTTGTAGAATTCACCTATGAAGTCATCAAAGCCTGGCCTTTCATTTGTGGGAAGTATTTTTAATTACTTATTTAATCTCTTTAATTATTAAGGTTTATTTGAATTTTCTATTTCTTTTTGAATCAATTTTGGCAGTTTGTGTCTTTCTAGGAATTTCTCCATTTCATCTAAATTATCTTTCTTTTGGTATAAGGTTGTTCATATTATTTCTTTATATTTCTTTTATAATTTCTGCAATTTCAGTAGTGACAATCTGTTTAATATTTTACTTTAGTAATTTGAGTCTTCTCTTTTTTTTTCTTAGTTTTGTTAAAAATTTGCCAGTTTTGTTGCTCTTGTTCAAAGAACCAACTTTTGGTTTCAAATTTACTTGGCTGATTATCTCTTTTCCCTTTAATTTATTTCCATTCCAATCTTTATTATTTCCTTCCTTCTTCTTGCTTTGGCTTTAGCTTGCTCTTCTTTTTCCATTGCTTAATTTGAAAGGTTTGGTCATTCATTTGATATCTTTCTTCTTTTCAAAATGGGTGTTTATAGTTTAAATTGCACCCTAAGTACGCTTTAGCTTAATCCCACAAATTTTAGTATTTGTGTCTTCATTTTAATTCATCTCAAAGTAATTTCTAAGTTGTTTTTTTTTTATTTTGTGTGTGTGTGTGTGTGTGTGTGTGTGTGTGTGTGTGTATGTGAATTCTTTGACCCATTAGATATTAGGGATGTTTTGTAATATTTCCTCATATTTATGAATTTCCAAGATTTAATTTTGTTATTGATTTCCAATTTAATTCCATTGTAGTCAGAGAATATATTTTGAATGATCCACACTAGTTTTAAATATATTGTGACTTGTTTTGTATCCTACCATAAGGTTTATCCTGGAGAAAGTCCCATGTCAACTTCAAAAGATTGTGTATTCTGTTGTTTGGTGCTGGGGTGTTCTATAGATGTCTAAGTTTAGTTGTTTTAGTTTTCGAGTATTATTCAATCTTCTATTTCCTCATTGATTTTTTGTTTAGGTCTTTTTTTAACTATTATCAAAAGTGGGCTATTGAACTTTGCACCCACCTTGATGAATTATCTATTTCTTCCTTCAATTTTTTCAATTTTACTTGTGTTTTGAAGTTCTATTTTTTGTACATAAAAATTCATAATTCTGATACTAGTAGATAGGCCCTTTTAAACATTATAAATATTCTTCTTTACCTCTAGCAATATACTTTCCCTTAAAATCTATTTTTCTGATACCCATATATCTACTTCACAGTTCTCATTGTTGTTTGCATGACATATTTCCATCTTTATTTTCACTTTTTACTATTGATTTAATTGGATTTGTATCCACCATATTAATTTTTGTATGTCTCATGTCTTTTTTTTTTTTTTTTATCCTTTAACACTCTTATACTGCTTTCTTTTTTTAAGTAAATACTTTCTGGTATAACATTCTGATTATTTTAATGATTTTTAACTATATTTTGAAATTATGTTCTGACTAGTTGCTCTTTGGCTACCACATATGTCTTAACTTGTCAGAATATACTTTGAATTTAAAATTATTAAATTCCATAGAGTTACAGAAATATTGTCTCTCTTTCTACTTTTTGTGTTATTATTATTATACATATTAGGATTACATGTGTTAACAAACCAGTAATACATTGCTATAACTATTACTTTATATGATTTTATGTTTTTTAAAAAATTGAGAGATGTAAGGAGATCAATATATATTTGTGGATTTTGTTATGTTAATTATTTTTAGTTCTCCTCAGTATTCCTATGGATTTGAGTTGTGCCTGGTGTCATTTTTTTTACTCCAAGTCAGCTTTGGTCCCTCCCACCTCCTTTGTGCTGTTATGGGCAATTACATTACAATTTTTGTTATAGGCCAAAGAATGCAATAACATAATTTTAGCAATTATCCACATACTTTCTTCCATAATTATATGTTTAATGTCCATTTATCTTGTCTTTATAATGCAAGTTAGAAGAAGTTAGAACCAGTACCTTATATTTCCTTATAAGCCATTGTATAAAGGCACAGTGCATGCAAATGGTATATGTTCATTAAACACAGCACGATACAATTATATAACAGTAAAATAGTTATATGGATATATTGTAAAAAAATGAAAAAAACTATAGAAATGTAGAACTTAGAAGTCTTCTATAGCCTCATTCTTCAACGTAATTATCTATGAACAGTTCAATATATTTTTTTCCAAACAATTTTCTGTCAGTATGCTATAATCTATTGAATTTATCACTTATTTTTTTTTTTTAGAAATGGGGTCATTCTACAAATATTCTTCAAGTTATCGTTTACCACTAAGGAAAAATCTTTGCCATATTTTCACATACATTTTTTAACTTGCTTATAACACAGCTAAATAATTCTGTGGATATTCCTAACTTAAATACACATATCTCTATATGTTAAGGCTCAAGAGAAATTTATATTTTTGCATACAAAATTGAGAGTATTTAATGATATGCATTTGATATAAAAATAGAATCACATTGGGAAAAATACACAGACATCTGAAAGTTGGGTATTGGGGTAGAAATAAGTGCATGGGGATGTTGCTTCTCATTGTAAGTGTCTTTTAGACATCATTTCATTTTTCAAAAACATGGGCATCTACTGCTTTGATAGACATTGCACAAATTTGAAAATAAGTAACATTTGAGTTTCAGAGAAACATTGTAGGGTGAAAAAGACAAACAGGTAATTTCCCAATTGTTCCCTTCATTTATTGCTAGCTTTCAATGATCCTCCACAAAGTTATGCATATTCTCCCAGAACATACATACCTACCTGGGTGAATTAATTATTTGGATAAGACATATAATATTTTTATATATTAGATATGAAACTTTTAATTATTAAACCCTTTTTATAGGCCTTACATAACAGGACTTTTGGATAATAGAAAGAATAAAAAGTTAAAGCAGTAATGAGGTAAAATAATCTTGGTGGAGGTGAAGGAAGTTAAGAGGGAATAGGTAAAATAGTTTGCTTTCTTAAAAGCTAGAAAACATTTTACAGAGCACAGGCAAAATAAGACACATCAAAGAAATGGAAAACTTTAAATCATGCATGAATAATTTGAATTCTTAGTTTCTGAGGTGAATTATCATATGTCATGGGTGCTATATAGCATAAATTTAAATTTACAACATTCAAAAGAAAACACTAGTATTCATTGTTGAGTTCATTGCCTGGGAGCATAAGTTGTTTTTCACCCATGCAGAAACGGCCAAGGTACTGTACTTAGCCTGTTTCCTCTTTCTTCCAGGAACTAGACTTCATTTACCGGCTGCATCAAGATTTATGCAGCAAAATGTAAGCAGAAGTCGATGTGCTTCACTTTCAAGTCTGCAATTAAACATCTTCCAAATGTTTTGCTCCAAATTGTTTCCCATTCTTGTTGACGGTGGCATAGCTCCAAATGGAGGATGCCTGGGTCCATCTGTCAGCACAGTTTTAAGAAACATCAACCAGAAAAATTATCCTGGACTCTATTTTACTGAAAACTAAACTTTCATCATGTTTGAGCCCTTATACACTTTTTGGCCTATGTGATACAACAACTAATATTTACTAACTAATACATTCCCCATAAAAACTAAGGGATATGAGAACCATGGGGTAAGAGTGATTTCAAAATGTGCTAGTAACCCACACAGCTGAGATCCCCATTGGAAACTCATGTGAAAACATAGAAAAGAGGAAACAGTATTCTCAACATGACAAAAATAATTCAATTAGATAATTAGAAAAAATAATTAAAAGGTGATTTCTGGATTTAATCAGGTAACTTTTTTTTTTTTTTTTTAAACTTACAATTTCAAATGGTCCCTAAGAAATGTAACATGTGCTATTCTTATTCTTATCCGGGAATATATGATTCTCCACCCACATTAGATAATACCTTACTAGTTTTCACAGGATTAGTGTTAATAAAGGGCCACCCTATCATTCTGTTAATTTCCATTTCCCCTAGTAACAGAGAATTTGTTGGGGTCCCCTTCCACCACCACCCCCCACCCCAATGGAATTTAATAGACTATTACTAAGATACCTTTTCTGTTTCATGAGTCCTCTATTAGGTTTACTGTTTCTGCTGTTTCCTCTTGTTTTTCCCATACCAGTATCTTATGCTTGTTCTTTAAAAAAAATAAAAAATCTTCCACTTCTACATGAATACAATTAAGTACTTTTTTTTAGATATGTCATGGAGATGATATATTTTCTGAATGCTTTCATATCCTCAAACATCTTTATTTCTATGTTACATTGTTTCCATAATTACTACTCTTTTCTCTTAAAATATTGATTGTGTCTATGTGAATGTCTTACACTACCGTGATTTTTTTTTTTAAGTTCAAGTTGCTTCTTGTTTTACTTTGGTGTATATATCTTGCTTATTCTGGATGGCATTATTCCTTCTGACTGCTGGGTTAATTTTTATTTTATTTTATAATCTGAGAGTGTTCAGAAATATGCAACAAAGCTGAGAAAATTATCATTTGCTAATGGGATTTTCAGAAAGAAAAAGCAAAAGATAAATGGCAAAAGGCAAGATTCAAACTATTAATGCCTGGCAATTCCCTGTGATATTTAAAAGATGACTTCTCAATGATGTTATAGCTATACCGATAATGGGATGTAGAACACACGTGTGTGTGAGCATGCACACACATACACACACACACACGAATAGCCAAGATGAACTTAAAAATAGCTAGAGAGGTAAGAAAAACATTACCAGAGTAGAAAGAAAAAAATTAAAGTGATATAACTTTTCAAAGGGCATTAAAGAAACCAAAAGCAGTACATAGAATTTGATCTTCAGTCTACTTTGCAGAAATGGAAAAGCTAATTTTCAAATTTATTTGGAATGTTAAGGGGTCTTAAATAGACAAAAACATCTTGAAAAAGAAGAATGAAGTTGGAAGACTCTCAATACCTGACTTTAAAGCTATTACAAAGTTCTAGTGGTCAAAAGAGCATGGCACTGGCATACTGATCTATTGAATCACACTGATTGTTCAGAAATAGAACCTCAGATCTATGGTCAATTGATTTTTGCCAAGGCTCTCAATACTAGTGTTTTCTTTTGAGTGTATATAGTTTACAAAGTTATAGAATGAGGCTAAAGAATGAGACACAGTTTCTTAATATGTGCAGAAAGTTTAACTAGGTTGAACTTAAATGTTTGGAAATAGACTGAGGCAATGGTGGCACATTATTGTGAGAATAACAGTGCTGTATGGTATGTGCGTGTGGTAGAAGGGGGAGGTTCAGAGTTGTGTATGTCACTTGAAGGAAAGTTAGAGGATGAAACATGGGACTGTATGACACAGAGAACACAGTGGTGGACGATGACTGTGCTTGATAGTACAAATATAAGAATGTTCTTTAATGAACCAGAACAAATGTACATCACTATTACAAGGAGTTAATAATAGAATGGTATATGGGAAATATGAACCTACTGCAAACTATGGACTATAGTTCACAGTAATATTTTAATACTCCATCAATGGTAACAAATGTATAACCCCAATGCTAGGGGTTAAGAAGGGGGATATAAGCTATGTGGGATGATTTTTGAATAAAGAAAATGTTCCATAATCGACTGTGGTGATGAATGCACAGCTATGTAATGATACTATGAGCCATTGATTGTATACTTTGGATGGACTGTATGGATTTTGAATATATTTAAATAAAATGCAAACACACACCTCAAAAAATTAAAGAATCGAGTGAGGGGAAATAAACATTCTTAGGCAGATTAAAACCTGAGAAATTATCACCATTGGAGCCCATTAAAGCAATTTCTAAGGCTCTAGAAAGAAGGAAATTATCCCAGAAGAAATGTCCAATGTACAAAAAGGAATATTGGATAAAGAAGTTGAAAGATCTATTGGTAAATCTACATAAACACTGATTTTATAAACAATCAATCATAATGATATTTAGGTTTTTTGAGAGATAAAAATAAAATGGAATGAAAATATTTTGATTATTGAAACAAAAAAAGAATATGAATGTTTAGTCTATGGTCCTGGTACCATTTGGGATGAGGATGAAGGTAGTGAATCAATAATCACGTTAAACCATTTAATATTCTTCTGCAAGTGTTTGGTGTTGAACATTTCAAATGAAAATGAATACAGGAAAAACCAAAGATACATGAGAAATACTTTGGAATTTATTAATGACTTTGAGTTTGTTTTAGCCAATGGAGGTGAATTAGTCAGAAAATTATTTCTCGTAGCCAATTTTACCTGTTAAAAGTCAGTTTGTTCCTGATACTACAAAACAAATTTTAACATACTTAAATAATATCATTTTGAAGTCAGATACCATACTATTAATAAATATAAATTTCTAGAAAATACTATACCAGTTTGTCTTAGTTTTATTTTGTGCTTTTTATTGTTTCTCTTCTTCTTAAGCCATTAACTTTCAGCTAATTTTTCACTTCATGTGCATAATATAAAAATAGCTAACAGAAATAAAGCATATGTCGGGCAATATAGATGCTTGTTTGTTTATTACACTAGATACCACTCTCTAAGAGAAGTAAGATAAATTTTCCCATGTGATTATAAAATAGTAATGGTGTTTTACCACACCTTTAAACATTTAATTTATAAAGATTTAGAAAATCTTAATAGTCCCCTAATCTAAAGGGAATTGAATTAGTTTTTTAAATTCCCAAATAGAAAACACCAGCCCACCTGGTTTGTACAGATAAGTCCTTTAGTACATTCTAGGAATTGAACATTCCAATCATTTAAACTCTACCAGGTTTTAGGGAAAAAAAAATATCAGGTCCCTTTATGTCTAGTATAACTTAAATATAATAAACAACACAAGGAGAGTACAAAAAAAGCAAGTTACAAGTCATTTTGTGTGTTAAGTACAGATTAATAATTCCTAAGCAATATGCAGTATTGCAAAATCACATACAACAATATGTTACTATGTGGAATTAGTATATTCACTTAGATTTTATACATATATGTATGTGTATATACAAAAATTACAAAAAGCTATAAACCATAAACTCTATATATGACTACATATTGTGTATGTTTATATCTATATACACATGTATGTGTATATGTGTACTGTGTGTGTGTGTATGTACACACAATAATCATGTTTTTGTACACACTTCTATATACTTGGACATTATATAGCCAAGTAAAGTATACTCTAGGAATGCAAGGAAGACTTTCATTAGAAAATTGCTGTCACAATTAAACAAATTTAAGAGAAAATACATATGCTAATATAAGGCAAAAAGAAAAAATGTATGATAAAATTCAATAACCATTCATACTATTATTATCAAGAGAGGCATAGAGATGGTTTTCCTTATCCTAGTAAAATGTGTGAAATAAAACCCCACAGCAGACCTCTGGTTTCTACTCCAACCTGTAAAGACCTTGGGGGTCATTTATCTCATGATCACAATAAGAAAAAAGCTGAAATAACTGAAAACAACCACTCTTCTTACATCCATCAGAAAATTGAGGTCGCAGGGCAAACCACTGCCTGCGGAGAAACAGGCAAATATAGATGCACAGCTTACTGGGAGCAGAAGCCACTGGGGTCAGTTACTCATAGCAACACTTAAATCATAATTGACAAATTGCTGGTGGTTGAGAATGGCTTTGGAGTGTTAAAAATACCTGGGGTCCAGTGAGATAAATGGCCTCTACATTTTTGTGTTTTACCTCAAAGAGTCCAACTTGATTCTGTCAGTGAAGATCAGATAACAATCTTGTTGTGTTTAAGGCAGGGGAAGGGAAAAGTAACCATTCTGAAATATGCTCAGAGTATTCTATTTTCTGTAATAAAGGTCTGTCTCAAAGGAAACTGCTTTACCAGAGCCTCATCTAACCCAGAGAGAAGACAATTAGACAACAGGAGACTAAACCAGCTTTTCTGTCTCACATAATGTTACCTCAGAATGCTAAGAAACTCTTCTGAAGTTCACAGTTCAGAGAATTTGGCAAGAAGGAAGGAAGGAAGGACAGGAGGAAGGAAGGAAGGAGGGAGGGAAGGAAGGAAGGAAGGAAAGAATGAGGCAGGGAGGAAGGAAGGAAGGAAAGAAACAGAGGTTTAATCATAATATTATAGAGTGCTTCCTCTCCTCCAGTAACTACTGTTACATCAACAGGGCTCCAGTATAATAACAGTGGATTAAACTGACAAAGCTCTAAGATGTAGACTCCATTTAAGAAGTAATTTGTAAGGAAACCCAAAGACACCATAAGAGACGAAAAGACACTAGCAGAAATTACAGGTTCTAACACCTACATCTATGGCAAACATTGAGCACCGCCCAACTTCAAGCAAAATAAACATAAAACCTCACACGAATGACCTATTTATCTCAGTCCCTATTACTCGCTATATCATGTCTAGCTTTCAACCAAAAATTACCAGACATGCTGAAAGGCAAATAAACAAGCAAACATAAAAACACAATATGAAAAGGAAAGATAAGCATCAAAACTTGACTCACATATGGGAGAGATGCTAGAAAATAAGACTGGGAAATCAAAATACCTGTGATTAATATGTTAAGGACTCTTGGAAAAAGTGGATGGCATGCAAGAACATGAGAGTAATGTATGCAAAGAGATATAAACTCTAAGAAAGAATCAAAAGAAAATGCTAGAAATCAAAGACATTGTTACAGAAATGATGAATGCCTTTGATGGACTCATCAGTACACTGGCCAAAGTGGAGAAGAAATTCATTAGAAGGAAAATGTATCAATAGAAAATTCCCAAATGAAATGAAAAAGAAAATGGAATGAAAAAATCAAGAACAAGAACTGTGGAACAATTACCAAAGGTATGATATATGTACAATACAAATAAGAAGGAGAAGAAACAGAGGAAGGAAAAAAAGAAACATGGATACAAATGTTCCAAAAATAATGAGAAACATCAAACTACAGATACAGGAAACTCAACACCAAGCATGTTAGGTGCAAAAAAATAAAAATGACATACTGCATTCAAATTGCAGAACATCAAAATCAAACAGAAAATCTAAAAAGAAGCCAGAGAGAAAAAATACACCCTCCTATAGAAGAATAAGGATGAGAATTACAGTGGACTTCAATCTGGAAACCACGCAAGAAACAAGAGTGTAAAGAAAATATTTTAAGTGTTGAAAGGAGAACAACATCAACAACTTACACTAGAATTCTGTATCCAGTAAAATTATTCTTCAAAAGTGAAATGGAAATAAACACTTCAAATAAACCAAAAATTGAGAGTCAAACAAAACAATACTGAAGGAATTTATCTCCAGAAGACTTGTCTTGCAAGAAACGTTAGAAGTTCTTCAGAGATAAAATAATATTGGTCTGAAACTTGTATCTACATAAAGAAAAGAAGAGCATGAGAAGAGGAATGAAGTCTTTTATTTTACTTATTCTTAATTAACCCAATAGATAATTGTTTGCTTAAAATAATAATAGCAATGGCATTTTGGGTAATAAAAGCTTATGGATGGATGAAACGAATTACACAATGTAATAAGGGATGGGAGAGAGGATTGGGAACACTCTGTTATAAGGTGCATGCACTAGCCAGAATTGGCAATACAGCTTTATTTATGTGGACTCAGATTAGTTGTTGTATTAGTCAGGAATCTCTAGAGAAACAGAACAGAACAAGCTTAAATGACTATGTGGATGGGCAAGTCCAAATTCCAAAGGACAGGTCACAAGCTGGACCTCTGAGGAAGATTTTTAATGAATTTCCCCAGGAGAAGCTGGCTGGCTAAAATAGAGATGGACATTCTCCCTTCCAACTACTGAAATCATCACATCTTTTAAAGCTTTCAACTGATTTCATGAAAGTTCTGTCAACATTGAACATAACCATCAAAGTTGTCAACAAATATTACACACTTTAGGGTAATCATACTCACACAAAAAAATTTACAAATAAATATAAATGACATGTAAAGAGAAGGGAGAAAATGGAATCATATAAAAGGCTTAATTAAAATCAGAGAAGGAAGAAAAAGAGAAGATAAAAAATAAACAATAACAAAGGCAACAAATAGAATACAATTACAAATATGGCAGATCTTTCTTCAACTATATAATCATTTAAATATAAATGATCTAAATACATCTATTAATAGATAGACACTGACAGGGTGGCTTAAGGAAAACATGACCTTGCTATATCTAGTCTATACAAAACCCACTTTAGTATAAATATAAATACAGAGATAGATTAAAAGTAAAGGGATGGAGGAGGAGGGAAGGAGATGGCAGCATAGAGAGGAGTGGAAGCTAGTTAGTCCCCTTGGAACAACTAATAAATAACCAAGAACAACTAGTAAATAATCTGGAATAACTGCTGGGGGAAAAACATAACTTTCCAGACATCATACACCAACCTGGATTGGGAGCAATGCCTGAGATTGCAGCATAAAATCTGTAAGTAAAGACTACAGAATGGCACTGAGAGCCCCTCCCCCATGGCAGCCCTAACTTCAAAGCCTCACTGTGATAGAGAGCACACTCTGTGAACAAGCAAACATACCTCAGTTCAGCTACAACTGGGGTTTTAATTAACAACTGTTGACTGCTCAATATAAGCTATGAATCCCCAATAAGCAGACAGAGGCTTTTGGTGACAACTGAAATTGGAAAGCTGGAGGACCTCTCTGCGTGGGCGGGGGAGCCCAGAGGACCAGGTGATATCTCTGGCCAGTGGGAAAAACTGAGGGTGGCCTTTCTGTCCCTTTTTGGGCTCAGTAGAGAAGCCTCAGCCATTTTCAGTTCCCAGTGCTCTGACCTAGACAAGGGTGGAGATAGCACAGTCAGAAAGACTATTCAAATGCTAATGATCTCACCCTAGGGGGTGTATCTTCCCTAAGAGGAAAAGGGTAATACCAAGCTCTACTATCCACCTTCCATTCTGAACCAGACCCCAGAGGCTGGGGGAAAACAGCCACAGGCCACACCTCCGTATACCAGTCTGGAGTGACAGGCTGACAGGTGCCACCTGCTGGGCAGGAAAGCACAGTAGCTTGAGGCCTCACAGGGTGTATCAATTTCCTAAGACCTGATACTATTGCCTTCTTCTGAGACCTGAGCCCATTCTGGTGTGGGAAAACCTGACTGGGGTAACCAAGGAAACCAGATGCCTAGACAACAGAAAACTACAACCTACACAAAGAAAAACAAAGTTATGGCCCAGTCAAACGAACAAACTTACACTTCAACTGAGATTCAAGAATCAAAACAACTAATGCTAAATCAATTTAAAAAGTTTAGAGAAGATATGGCAAAGAGATGAAGCATATAATGAAAACACCGGGCATACATAAGGTAGAAATTGAAAGTTTGAAAAAACAACTGGCAGAGTCTATGGAAATGAAAGGCACAGCACAAGAGATGAAAGACACAATAGAGACATACAACAGCCAATCTTAAGAGGCAGAATAAAACACTGGAGAACTGGAGAACAAGACTCCTGAAAGCCTACACACAAAAGAAGAGATAGAGAAAACAATGGAAAAATATGAGCAACATCTCCAGGAATTGAATGACAACATGAAATGCAGGAATGTATGTTCATAGGGGTTTCAGAAGGAAAAGAGAAGGGAAAAGGGGCACAAGCAATAATAGAAGATAATAGAAGAAATGATCAATGAAAATTTCCCATCTCTTATGAAAGACATAAAATTGCAGATCCAAGAAGTCCAGCATACCCCAAACAGAATAGATCTGATAGGCCTATGCCAAGATAGATACTTAGAAATCAGATTATCAAACACAAAGATAAAGAGAGAATCTTGAAAACAGCAAGAGAAAAGCAATCCATCACATACAAAGGAAGTATGATAAGACTATATGTGGATTTATCAGTAGAAATCATAGAGGCAGGAAGGAAGTGGGGTGATATATTTAAGATACTGAAATAGAAAAACCACAAACCAAGAATCCTATATCTGTCAAAACTATCCTTCAAATGTGAGGGAGAGCTTAAAATATTCTCTGACAAACAGACAATGACAGAGTTTGTGAACAAGACATCTGCTCTACAAGAAACACTAAAGGCAGCACTAGAGACAGAAAGAAACAGACAGGAGTGAGAGGTTTGGAACACAATTTTGGGAGATAGTAGCACAGCAATGTAAGTACACTGAACAAAGATGACTGTGGGTATGGTTGAAAGAGGAAAGTTAGGAGCATGTGAGACACCAGAAAGAAAAAGGAAAGATAAAGACTGGTACTGTATAACTCAGTGACCCTAGGGTGCTCAATGATTGTGAAAGGTACAAATACATTTTTACATGAGGGAAAACAAATGAATGTCAACATTGCAAGCTGTTAAAAATTGGGTGGGATTGGGGGAAAAATTCACTCAATGCAAACTAGAGACTATAATTAACAGAAATATTGTAGTATGCTTCCTTCAATATAATGAAGGCAATATACCAAAAATAAATGCAGATGGGGGGCACAGGGGAGGGGTATGGGACTCCTGGCATTGGTGATGTTGTCTGACTCTTTAGTTTAATGCTATCTTTCCTTTTGTTGGTTCCTAGCTGTCATGTTGTTTTCCTCTCTCTTTTTGCTTTTTTTTTTTTGTCTCTCTACCTTCTTTGACTCTTCCTTCTTCTTTGTGGAAGAAATGGAGATGTCTTTAGATAGACAGTGGTGATGGTGCTGAATACATAAATACGTGACTATACAGGGAACCATCGATTGTTTGCTTAGGATGGAATATATGGTGTGTGAATAAAACCATCTTCAAAAAAATGGGTTGATGAAGAAATCTTGAGGGCACTATATTGAGTGAAATAAGACAGACACATAAGGACAAATATTGCAGGGTCTTACTGATATGAACTAATTATAATATGCAAATTCATAGACATGAGATATAAGTTACCAGGATATAGAATGGGGCTAAAGAATGGGGAGCAGTAGCTTTTTATGAGCAGAATTTCAACTAGGGTGAACTTAGTGTTTGGAAATGGACAGAGGTGATGGTAACATGCTGTGAGAATGACTAACAGTGCTGAATGGTCTGTGAATGTGGGGGAAAGGGGAAGTTCAGAGTCACGCATGTCACCAGAGGGAAAGTTGGAGGTTAAAAGTTGGGAATGTATAAAATAGTGAATCTTGTGGTGTACAATGTCCATGATGAGCTCTACAAATATTAGAAATCTCTCTCATGAACTAGAACAAATGTATGACACTATAACTAGAAGCTAATAAAAGAGAGGCATATAGGAAAAAATATACCAATTGCAAACTATATACTACAGTTAGTAGTATTTCAACATTCTCTCATCAACAGTAACAAATGTACTATACCAATGCTATGAATCAATAATGAAGAGGGGTTGGTTAAGGGTATGGGGGAATTTGAGTTTCCTTTTTTGTCTTTATTTCTTTTCTGGAGTAATGAAAATGTTCGAAAAATTAAAAAAAATTAATTGTGGTGGATGCACAGCTGTATGATGGTACCATGGGCAATTGATTGTACACTTTGGATCTTTGGATAATTACATGATATGTGAACAATCTCAATTTAAAAAAATAAAATAATAAAAAAAATAAATGGGTGGAGAAAAATATACCCTACTGACATTGATGAAAAGATAACTGGAGGGAGAACCTAACATGGGCGCTAGGTGAGACAGGGCAAAAAAACACCTTCGTGAAAAATACTAGATAAAAGCCAGAAAGTGACCCAGAACACCAGTTCCAGCGACGCACCAGCCGGACAAGGTCTGCTAAATCCACAGGGACCACGCACTTGGTGAAACCGGGAGTCTGCATTCTTAAACAAGTAAGCCGGCTGAAAGTCCCATGGCCGTGCTGTGGTGTGGGGAAACCATGGGATGGCATTTGGGGATGGACTAGTTCTTTTTTAAAAAAAAAACAAAACTGGAGCAGCTGTAGATATGGCAGTGAGAACCACGCAGTGAAGCACTGCAGGAGCAGGCTGTAGCCAGCGCTTTGGTGTCTGGCATGGAGGATAGCCTTCCCCATACCCGCTGCTGATTGTCTCAGGGACAGTGGGACAGAGGGGAGCCAAAAGGAGAAAGAAACTTTGCCCCTTGCAGACATCTCCCCGGCAGCCTGGGGACGCTCCTGCCCGGGGCTGGACCCACAGCCCATAGCCACACCAAGAAACTCAGTGTGATGGGGAGTCTTTCCCGCAGCACCATGCACATGCCACAACATTGGCCTTGGACACCTTTAGTGCACCCACAGCTAATTGTCCCTCAGCTGGGAAGGCGGAGCTGTGTAAAAAGGGGGAAATTAACATGCCCCATTCAACTATCTTTAAAGCAGGCTGGGAACACCCCTGCATGGCCCAGTGGCCCAGGACTTCCCTGGAGGCTGGTGCACACTTGTGATGTGGTACAGCCTTCCCTCAGCAGAGGTCCTGGAAGAGCACGGCAGGGATAGGGGACCTGCTCGGAAAACCCAGGGTCTCTATGCCAATACCCAGGACTTGTGGGTCAGCAGCAGAGACAATCTGTGGCAAGACTGAAATGAAGGCTTAGACTCTTGTAACAGCCTTAAATCTCCAGGAACAACCGGGAGGTTTGATTATTAAAGCTGCCCTGCCTCCCTAACCACTCAGACACACACCCCACATTCAAGGCAGACAGCATCAATAACACACGCAAACTTAGTGCACCAACTGAACCCCACAAGAATCAGATCCCTACACATCACAAAGACAAAGTTGGGGAGAACTGACTTGAGGGGAATAGGTGACTCACGGACACCATCTGCTGGCTACTTAGAAAAAGTTTAGAGATCGGTATTTTTTTATATCCAGAAAGAACCCATCAAGTAAAGCAAATGCCTAGAGGCTGAAAACAACAGAAAATCTTAAAGCATATGATAAAACCAGATGATATGGAGAACCCAAACCCAAAACACCCAAATCAAAAGATCAGAAGACACACAGTACTTGGTGCAATTAAGCAAAGACATAAAATCACACAATGAGAGCATGACACAGGATATAAAGGACATAAGAAGAGCATGGCACAGGATATAGAGGACATAAAGAAGACCCTAGAAGAGCATAAAGAAGTAATTGCAAGAGTAAATAAAAAATAGAAGATTTTATGGAAATAAAAGAAATGGTTGGCCAAATTAAAAAGACTCTGGATACTCATAATACAACATTAGAGTAAGTTGAACAATGACTCAGTGTCCTCGATGACCACAGAATGGAAAATGAAAGAACAAAAGAAAGAATGGGGAAAAAATTGAAAAAATCAAAATGGATCTCAGGGATACGATAGATAAAATAAAATGTCCAAACTTAAGACTCATTGGTGTCCCAGAAGGAGAAAAGAAGGGTAAAGGTCTAGAAAGAGTATTCAAAGAAATTGTTGAGGAAAACTTCCCAAACCTTCTACACAATATAAATACACAAAGCATAAATGCCCAGTGAACTCCAAATAGAATAACTCCAAATAAACCCACTCTAAGACATATTCTGATCAGACTGTCAAATACTGAAGAGAAAGAGCAAGTTCTGAAAACAGCAAGAGAAAAGCAATTCACCACATACAAAGGGAACAACATAAGACTAGGTAGTGACTACTCAGCGGCCACCATGGAGGTGAGAAGGCAGTGGCATGACATATTTAAAATTCTGAGAGAGAAAAATTTCCAACCAAGAACACTTTATCCAGAAAAACTCTCCTTCAAATTTGAGAGAGAGCTTAAATTTTTCATAAACAAATGCTGAGAGATTTTGTTAATAAAAGACCTGCCCTACTTCAGATGCTAAAGGGAGCCCTACTGACAGAGAAACAAAGAAAGGAGAGAGAGATATAGAGAATTTTAAAAGACATATATAGAACATTACATCCCAAATCACCAGGACACACATTTTTCTCTAGTGATCACGGATCTTTGTCCAGAATAGACCATATGCCAGGACATAAAACAAGCCTCAATAAATTAAAAAAAAAAATAAATAAATAAAACTGAATATATTCAAAGCATGTTCTCTGACCACAATGGAATACAAATAGATGTCAATAATTTTTGATTTGTAACTCCACTATTTACTCCCTATAGGATATAAAATACATAAACTCTAATGATAAATCAGTGGTTCTGGACTCAATGTAAAATATGTAAACTTTTGACAAGAACTATATAAATGTGGGGGAATGGAGGACTATAGGAACATAGCTTATGTGTCCTAGTGAAGGTAAGTTGGTATCAAAGAAAAACAAGAGTGTTATAGATTTAAGAGATTAAATTTAAGCCCCACAGTAAACACAAAGAAATTATCAGAGAATATGACCACAGAGATGAAAAGTAGATTATGCGTTCCAAGAAGTCGGGGAAGCAGCAATGGGGAGTTAAGAAATGAGTGTAGGGTTGCTGTTTGAGGTGAAGGGAAATTTCTTATAATGGATGGTGGGAAGGTGATAGCATTATAACATTCTAAATGCAATTAATCCCACTAATGGAATGCTAGGGAGGGGTTGGAATGGGAATATTTAGGCCATATATATGTTTCCACAATTGAAAAAAAAAAAAAAAAAAAGAAAAAGACAGTCTAAATAGGCAATGACAATTAAATGCCAAGGATGAGCCTGGATAGGATCTGAGAATGGAGGAGAGGAGACTCAAAGGAACACAATGGGGACATGAGAAAAAAAAAAAGGGAAATATAGAATATAAGCTTTGTGTCAATGTTGAATTTCTTGAACCTCTTAGCTGCGCTTAATGGGATTGCATAAAAGAATGTTCTCATTCATGGGAATTGTATATGTGAATTATATTGTTTGTTCAAGGATGTGTGCAGCTTGCTCTCATATGTTCAGAAGATAGAGCAATAGATGATGAATGATAGCTAGGGAGGGAAAGAAAGGAATGGTGATGTGACAGGATGTTAAAGTTGGTGGATCGGGGTATTGGGGGAGGGGGGGTCAGGGTATGCTGGACTTCTGTGTATGGGTTTTGTATTATTTTTGCAGCTGTTCCTGTAAGTTTGAATTTATTTCAAAATAAAATTAAAAAAAAAAAGATAACTGCAGTAGTTAAATTAATTTCGGAATAAGCAGACTTTAGACAAAATAAATTTTTAAGGATAAAGAGGTACATTACATGCAAACAAAGAGTCAATGTTTCTAGAAATCTTAAGAATGGTTAATATGTATGGACCTAAGAGCAGAGAGTAAAAATATGGGAAGGAAAAACTTAATAAACTGCAAAATGAAATAAATAAATCCACTTTTATGATTTGTGACTTCAACACACTTTTATCAGCAATTCATAGGTCCAGCAGTAAATATATATATATATGAACTGAACCACATCATCATTCACTGGGTTTAATTAACATTTCTAGAATACTTCAACCAACAGGAATGTACACATCCATCTCAAGCACACATGGAAGGGTTACCCAGATAGATTACATCCTGGGCATAAATTACCCCTTAACATATTTAAAAGAACATAAATCATAGAATATGTGCAGTAATAGCATAATGAAATTAAACTGGAAATTGATAACATAAAAATAGCTGGGAAATTCAAAAATATTTGGAGATTAAAAAACACACTTCTAGATGACATATTGGTCAAAGAAGAAGAATTGAGAGTAAAATTAAATATTTTTGAATGGAATAAAAAAGAAAATATCGCTTTTCGAAAGTTATGGGATGGCTGGAAACTGCAGATGGCTGAGGCTTTCTCTGCTGAGCTGAGGAAGGGACAGAAATCCCCCTTCAAAGCCATGTCCACAGCCACCCTCAGCTTCATCCATTGGCCAGAGACAGCACCTGGTCCTCTGGGCTCCCCCTCCCTCCCAGAGAGGCCCTCTGGCTCTCCAAGGGCAATCTTTACTCACTGCTGAAGAGCCAGAGATTGGCCACCTGAAGGACTTTTGCCACTGAAATATGGTGAAGATTCAATAGGGAAAGCTGGGAATCTCTATACTCATACTGTTATTGTGTGAAATTTTGTGTCTGGAGAGGTGTCAACTCAAACAAAGCAAGTTTGCCTACTTGAAACCCCCCAGTTCAATGGGTGAGCATTGTTTTAAGGGGTCACAGCTATGGGGAGAGGAAAAAAAATGGGACAGTGGAGATGCCCATGCTCACACATGTGAACTGCAGAGACACTGGCCACACCACTGATTCTTGCTCTGATGCTGTGATAAGGGCAGTGTCTTGGTTGCCTGCTGCTTACACCTCAATGAAGCAATGTGGGAAATTTGAAACTTTCCTCTTTCCTAACCAATGGGCAAAATATAAGACTTCTGAGTCCCTGGCTTTCACCAAATGAAACCTACTTATTTTATACATGAGGTACCATGGTGGAATGTACAGAATACTGTGGTGCAAGATTGGAGAGCTGTTTTCTAATCTTGGCTCTGTCACTATCTTTCTAGGAGATCCCGAGCAAGTCTCTTCACTTCTCTAGGATTGAATTTCCTCATCAGCAAAGCAAAGAGACTAGAACCCATGATTTTTAAAGCCCCTCCTCACATCTTGTGTTTATCCTCGATGCAGTCTGTCTATGAAATGCCTTGGTGGATGTCACAGGCCTCCAGAGAAACAGAACTGACAGGATATATATTAAGAGGGTTATTGGAATTGGCTTACACAATCATAGGGGCTGGCTGCAAACTGGGAACTCCAATAAAGGTGAAGTTGAATTCCCCAGGAGAAGCCGGCTGGCTGAAGTTGGCACAGAAATTCTTGTTTCTGACTTCTGAAATTCTCAGTTCTAGCTTTTAAGACCTCTGACTGATGGGATAAGGAAACTCCCCTCATTGCTGAGTGCAACAATCTCCTTGGTTGGTTGTAGATGCAATCAGTATAGATACAATCAACTTATTGTAGATAAACACCCATCTACAAAATTCCCTGTGAGGGTATTTTGTTACTGTGAGTAACAATCAAGCTAAGGCTTAATGCACCATACAACTGGACACCATAAGCCAGCCAAGTTGATACAAGAAGTTGACCACCATTGTCAAATTGGGAAGGTATTTTATAAGAGTGGGACTCCCAGTTATGATGCCCCTTCCAGACAAATTGAGTCCTGATTCCAAGTCTTCCTTCCCACAGGGGGACAGCATTAGACAGCTCCCCCTTGGGCCACTCTCTTCTGATGACATCCCTGCATTGAAATCATACATTGGAGGCTCCTGGCTAGAGGACAGCCTTGCATCTCTTGCATCTTTAATACACCCTAGTAAATATTCACTGTTAAGGTTCTTGAAATGGGGAGATTATCCTGGATTATCCGGTGAGGATAATAATATCACACGAGTCCTTATAAGAGAGAGACTGAGAAGGCAATGTGATAACAGAAGCAGAAGTTGGAGTGATGTAGCCACAAACCTAGGAATGCAGGCAGCCTCTAGAAGTTGGAAGAGGCAAGGAATGAAATCTCCCCTGGAACCTGCAAAAAAAAAACAGCTCTGCTGACACCTTGATGTTAGCTTCATATGACTCCATTTAAACTTCTGACCTACAAAACTATAAGATAATTGATTTGTGTTGTTTTAAACTACTAAGTTTGTGATAATGTGTACCACTACAATAAGAAATGAATACAACTTGTAAAAATACAGTTAACCCAAAAGTTAAATTTTCAAAATGAGGTAAAAAAAAGTTATGGGATGCAGCCAAAGCAGTAATTGGAGGAAAATTTATAGTATCGAATGCATTACTAGAAAAGAAGAAGGATCTAAAACCAATAACCTAAGCTTTCTCCTTAGGTAAAATTGAAAGAATATAAATGTAAGTCTAAATCAAGCAGAATGAAAGAAATGTTAAATATTAGAGCAGAAATTGCTATAATATTTCAACAAGAAATTGAAAATAGGAAACCAATGAAAACAAAAGCTGGTTCTTTGTAAAATCAATAAAATGAGTACATTTCTTGTAACCTAACCAGGATAAAGAGAGGTAAGGCAAAAAAATTGCTAACATCAGACAAGAAAGAGTGCCTTCACTACTGATCCCATGGACATAAAATGATAATAAAAATATTGCAAAATGTAATAATTTTGATTAAATAGAGTAATTCCTTGAAAGGAACAAGTAACAAAAACTCAGATAAGGAAAAATATATAGTTTGAATAAGTCTATACCTACTTGTAAATTGAATCAATAATAAATAATCTTCTAATTGAATCAATAAAAAAAAAAACAGGCCTAGGCAGTTTCACGAGTGAATAATAAGAACAAAATGATGTCATTGCTCCACACTTTCTTCATGAATATCAAAACAGAGGGAACACTTCCTATCTCATTCTGAGTCCAGCATTACCATAATACCAAAACCAAATAAAGATATTACAAGGAAAACTATAGACCAATAAATGTCATGAACATAAACGCACAATCCTCAATAAAATATTAGCAAATTTTATCCAACAATGTATAAAAAGGTGCACCTGACAAAGTACAATGTGCTCCACATATGCAAGGCTGGTTCAACATTTGAATATCAATTAACATATTCCATCACATCAGCGGACCCAAGAAGAAAAACTCTGTGATCATATCAATAGACAAAGAAAAAGCATTTGATAAAATCAAACATCCTCATGATAAAAATTCTTAGGAAACTAGAAAATAGGGGAAATTCCTCCTTGATGAAGAAAATCTAAAAAGAACCTGCAGCTAACAGCATACTTAATAGTGAGAAACTATAAATTTCCCCCCAAAGATGAGGAACTCAGAAAGAAAACCCCTCCCACCACCCTTATTCAACACTGTATGGAAGCCCTAGATAGTGAAATAAGACAAGAAAATAAAATAAAAGCTATACAGATTGGGATGGAAGAAATAAAACTGTCTTTGTTCACAAATGGCCTGATTGTCTATGTTTAAAATGTCAAGAATAAATAAAAATCCTTCTGGTACTAATAAGCCATTATAGAAAAGTTATAGAATAATAAGGTCAATATATAAAAGTCAATCACTTCCCTATATATCTGAAGTTAACGATTGCAATAAGAAGTTAGAAACACAACACCGTTTATATAAGTGCTGAAAAATGACATACTTAGGTACATATCTAAGAAAATATGTACATGGTTTATATTAGGAAAACTGTATAACTTTAATTAAGTTAAAATACTCTTAAGATAATGAAAGAAAGATTATCTAACTAAATGGAGAGATAGCCCTTGCCCATGGATAGGAAGACTCAATATTCTGAAGATGTCAGTTCTTCCCAACTTGATCTATACATTCAATGCAATCCCAATCAAAATATCAGCAAGTTAACTTGTGGATATGGATGAACTGATTGCTGAGTTTGTATGGACATGCAGTAGATTCAACGTGGCTGACAGAATACTGAAGAATGAAATCTGAGGACTGACACGACCTGATTTTGTGGGTTTCTATGAAGCCCAAGCAATCAAGTGTGATATCAGCAAAAATAGACACATAGATCAATGGAATGGAATACAGAGCCAAGAATTAGAATCATGCAAATATAATCAATTGATCTTGGAGAAAGGAACAGAGGCAATTCAATGGGGAAATTCTTCTCCACAAATGATGCTGGGACAACTGGATATTTACATGCAGGAAACAAAAAAAGAGAATCTAAGCATTTACCATACAACTTGCTCAAAAAATAAATAAAAATGGATCAAAGATCTAAATTTAAAATGGAAACCCTAAAATTCTAGAAGATAACAAATGACCCTGGGTTTGGCAATGATCTTGCAGATGCAACACCAAAAGCATGACCCATGAAAGAAAAAAATCATGTTTGATTCCTCAAAAAAAAAAAGAATTATATTTGGAGTAAGGTACTGTTAAGAGAATGAAAAGGTAAACCACAGACTGGGAGAAAATATTTGCAAAACAACTACTTTATCAATAACCTATATACAAATTATAGAAAAAAAACCCTTAAAACTCAATAATAAGAAAACAGAGTACAATTTAAAAATGGGCAAAAGAATTGAGCAGATGCTTCAGCAAAGATATACAGATGACAAATAAGCATATACAGAGCTAACAACATATGGCATTAGGAAAAAAAACAAATTAAAACAACAATGCAATACAACTACAAACTTTATTTAGTCATTATTAAAATGGTTAAAATCTAAAAAATTCAAAAAGAGAAAAAAAAAAAAAACTGACAATACCAAAAGCTGACAAGGATGTTGAGCAACAGGATGCATCATTCATTGTAATTTGGAGTAAAAATGATGCAGCTCTTTTGAAAGACTGTTGGCAGTATCTAACTATAATCTAACTATGCTAAATACAATCTTAGCAAATGACTCCGCAGTTGTGCTCTTAGGTATCTACCCAAACGTATTGAAAACTTATGTCTGCACAAAACCCTGCACATGAATATGTTTATAGCAGTTTTATTCAGAATTGCCAAAAAGCTGGAAGCAACCAAAATTTCCTTCAATAGGTGAATGAATAAACAAACTGTGGTATATCCATACAACAGAATATTTATCAGTAATTAAAAAGAGCTCTCAAGCCATGAAAAGATGAGAAATGTTAAATGCATATTGTTAAGTGAAAAAAGCTAGTCTGAAAATGTTACATGCCATGTGATTTCACTATATGATATTCTGGAAAAGGCAAAACCATGTAGACAGAAATAAGGTCATGGGTTGCCAGGGGTTTGCGGAGGAGATTAGAAAGATGAATAAGTGAAGCCAGGGCTTTTTGGAGCAGTGACACTATTCTATATGAAAGTGTAATGGTGAACACATGATATTATACATTTGTCAAACCCATAGAACTGTACAATAAGAGTGAACCCTAATTTAAACTATGGGCTTTAGTTGATAATATTATGTCAATATTGATTCATGAATTATAACAAAATTACCATCCTAATGAAAGATGTTTATAATAGGGAGAACCATTGTGCTGTGCAGGGGAAAGAGAGGATATATAGAACTCCCTAACTATCTGTTTAATATTTCTGTAAACCTAAAACTCTTCTAAAATAAAAAATATTAATTAAAAAATACATGACACATCAGGCCTGATAAAGAAACATTAGACATATTGCCTGTGTAATGGAAACAGATGTATTATTCCTGCATATGTTCAATATTACAAAGGAAATCCTTGCAGAGTGGGCAAACCATCAAAGAAAATAAGCATATGAATACTGGGACAGAAGATGAAGTATTGATTTGAAGAGTCATCATCCTCTGCATCATCTATAAAAATATTGGCTTCATTACTCAATACAACTTTTGCATTTCTTTTATGTTTTAAGTAATGCTTTTTACAAAACTGGATAAATAAATATGTATGAACCAGAGTTGATATAAAAATTTCCATTTCTGTTTTGAATATGTTTAATCAACAAATCTTCAAGTTTTCATAAATAGCTATTTAAATAATTTTTCCAGCTTTAAAAATATATATTTATAAATGTAATTGTTCACAATTTATGAACATGCCTTTTATAGTTTTCTTTTTCACTCAATTGTAGCTTAAATATATTGGATTATTTTGCATTTTCCAGAAAAGATTAATTGCCTCCAATTTTTTTGTATCACTGTTTACTATTTTTTCATAATTTACCTGAGAATCAATATATAGTTAGTTCATTTTTTGTAAATTTTAATACAAACTGTAAGAATTGTATTTTCATTTATTCATTGAAAATGCAGTTAGTTCATTTTTGGTAAATTTTAATACAAACTGTAAGAATTGTATTTTTATTTATTCATTGAAAATTAATCTACCATTATGTATTAAGCAATAGGCCTGGTATTAGTTTTATAATGATGAACAAAAATGTTAGAATCCCTGTCCACATAAAACCTACAGGGCTAACAAGCTTTACTGTAAAAATCATTTGAATGCATTTTGATACATTCCAGAAAAATTACTCAGATGATGAGTATACAAAATAAGACACCATCTTGTTTACAAGCCTAGTAAATGCTTTCCAAAGATCTCTTTGAACCGAGGGTGGGAGGGTTAGTAAGAAAACTATGTGGAGGGGAGTAAGGATAGCAGATATAAAGCTCTTAGTGAAAAATCATGTGAGACTTCCTTACAGTAAAAGTGTCATGGTACATTAAAATAAAATGAATGAATGTCAGTTTAGGATGAACACAGAGAGCAAGGGTGGGAATATCAGGCAACAAAGTTGGAGAAATTTAAAAAGGTGGGACAAGGGACTTGTAGGCTCTGGAATTGATGGGAACACCTTTAAAGAGCAGTGGGGAACCTGGGTTATTAATGATGAGGACTGACAATTTAGTAGGCTGAGCCCTCAATCTTGGGACTTGCCCTTATGAACTTGTTTCTGCAGAGGAGAAAGGTTAAGCCTACTTATAATTGTGCCTAAGAGTCTCCCCCAGAGAACCTCTTTTGTTGCTCAGATGTGGCCTCTCTCTCTAAGCCAACTCAGCAGGTAAACTCACTTCCCTCCCCCTACATGGGACATGACTCCAGGGGTGTAAATCTCCCTGGAAATGTGGGATATGACTTCCAGGGATGAACCTGAACTCAGCATCATGGGACTGAGAAAGACTTCTTGACCAAAAGGGGTAAAATAAATGAAACAAAATAAAGTTTTAGTGGCTGAGAGATTTCAAGTGGAGTCAAGAAGTCACTCTGGAGGTTGTTCTTATGCATTATATAGATATCCCTTTTTAGTTTTTAGTGTATTAGAATAGCTAGAAGGAAATACCTGAAACTCCTGAACTTCAATCCAGTAGCTTGATTATTGAAAATGGTCATATAACTATATAGTTTATATAGTGTGACCATGTTATTGTGAATAACTTGTGGCCCACACTCCCTTTATCCAGTGTATGGACAGATGAGTAGAAAAATAAAGATGAAAAGTAAATGAATAATGGGGGGGAGGAGGAGTATGAGATATTTTGGGTGTTCTCTTTTACTTTTTGTTTTTTGAGTAATGAAAATGTTCAGAAATGGTGGTGATGAATTTACAACTATATGAAGACACTGTGAACAATTGATTGCACACTTTGGACTTTGGATGATTGTATGGCATGTAACTATATCTCAAAAAAAACTGAATTAATACAAAAAGAGCAATGGGAAAATGTTAGGAAGTTTTAAGGTGGACACTCACACAATTAGATTTACTTTTACACAAATTTATTTGAGTCCAATACTGTGAATGGCCTTGCACAACTACACAGAATTCACTGTTAAAGAGTAATAAAGGAGACTGGGCTGTGGACATCTGGAGTGACTTCAGTTATTGTCATGATGAATTTGAGGTGCTTTTAAGACACTCAAGGAAAAAATATTGAGGGGACAGTTAGATCTATAAAAGCAATGCTTGGCCTAAACTTATCAATCATGAACACACCCATGTGTAAATGGCAACTGAAAAACAATTGGATGAGGTAGAGGAAACATAAACTGTAAGGGAAAAAGACTTCCCAGGAGTGAGTTTGATGAACTCCAATACTTACAGCTAGATGAAGGTGGAGAAACTGGCAAACAAGGTTGAGAAGAAACCAAAAATGGTAGATGGAATATTAGCAGAACAAAATAACATAATGTTAAAGAAATGCAGTTTATCATAAAGAAAGGAATGGTCAATAGTATGGAATATGATGGGTAATAAAATGTTGTCTTTCAACACACAACCAAGCATGTACATAAAATGCTGGCATTCATTCATCAAACTACTAATCATATGAAATGCTATTTATGCAACAGAATATTAAAGCGTATCTCTTTCAGTCTCAGTTTTGTTAGTTGAGAGCTGCCACGAACAGCAGGTTCAGCAAGTGCCATTCATGCAGACTCAAATTTTGCTGTGCACAAACTTGCACTGCCTTGCAAAAGCTCAACCTTGTGCGTGGTCACTAAGGTAATAGATGCCATGTTTCAAACTAAGGAGAGAAGTGATGATGTAGGAGTTGTAGAAGACATAGGTATATACAATTCTTATATCCTCACACACAAAAAGGCTATAAATGGTCTGGAAGTTGTTGAAGAATAAAGCAAATGTTTGAATATTTTCAGGGTTGTTTTCCCTTCACTCCAAGTCAAAAAGTGATTCTGTAAGGAGACCACCTCCCACTCGGAGAATTCAGTACATGTTCTCTGAAGTTTGCATGGAACAAAGGACTGTGTGTTGGTTGTTTTCCCACACCTTGACCTAGAGCAGGGGTCAGTAAACTACAGTCTTTGGGCAAAATCCAGCCCTTCATCTGTGTCTGTTTTGTAGATAAAGTTTCTTTGGAACACTGCCATAGTCTTTCATTTACATGTTCTCTATAGCTGCTTTTGTCTATAACAGCAAAGGTAAGTACAATGAAGACTGCAGAACCTGTAAAGTATAAAATATTTACTAAACAGACAAAGTCAACTAACTCCTGATCTAGAGCAATGTAACCTCCAGAATCAAAAAGAAGAGAAACTCCATCATGTTGAAGGATTTTTTCATTCAACAGCTGATGATCAAATTGATGGTAACAGTTTGAATTTAAAGCAAAACAAAACATGTTAATGTGTTTGTGCATAAAGCATGTTTTCACGAAACCCTGGAAACTGCCAAAGTATGCATCTTGCTTACAAATACTAATGTCTAAATTTCTTTAATTTGTTATAGAGATATGTCAATGTAGTACCACTACTCAAGTATATATTTTAGAATGGAAGGGTGATGTGTGAGACTAAATGTATTAGTTAACTGCAATGAGAATATTCTACACATAATGGACAGGAGCAGGAAAAAATATTTTTCAAAATTCAATAAACCTATAATATCAACTGAAGTGGATTTCAAATGAAGTAAAGAAGAAAATGCAAATAAAATATATAAAGATAATGTGTCACGATATGACATGGGCCCAAGACAACTCTGCTAACTGGTATTGATAAACACATCATCATAATAAATATTTGACATCTAAACTAAAGCAGCAATAAGACATTAACCTTCCAAGCAACCACTGATATATTTATAATCATCTAAAGAAACATAAAGTTTCAAAGACTTTGGAAACTCAGTAAATTATGCAAATATCTAGGGAAATATTAGTAAAAATTAAGGTAAACATTTAAATTATGAGATCAAATTCAAATATGAATATATGTTTTGTTTATTCCTTGATAATACTCACACCTGAAAATATCATTAATGTTATAATTGCCAAACACAATACACATGTAAAGCCCAGAAGTAGAAAGATGTGATGGGAGAAAGTTGGATATATCATAGGGCAATCAAACTTAGTGTATGGAAATATAGAATTTACCCTGATTTTGCTTAGGGAGTGCTATCTAGTAAAAGTTAAACAGACACACACACACAACAAATAAAATAAAATTAACAAATACAAACATCATTTCCACTTATAGATCTATAATTCCATTTAATATATTATAATGTGCACATGAAGTCACAAAGTAGCAGAAATTTTATAATCTTAGGCAGAAAAATTCTGTAACAGCAGAGCTAAGTACAGTCAAGACTGTAGAGCTTGTAAAGTATAAAATATTTGCTAAACAGATGTGCTATTTGGTAGAAATTAATGATGTATATTGTTAACCAAAATGATAAAAGCTTTAACATATCCCTAGAAGTTTCTGATTTGAAAACTGAAAAGAAAAATGAATTAGAGAATATAGTTACGTATTTTCTTTTTTCAGAAACTTGACCCCAGGAATCAGTACAGGAATTTCTTTCAATTTGCAAATTTTAATTAATAAAACTGGCTTATTCTTGCCCCTATAAAATCACATTTAACATAAGTTAAAATGTATATTGAAGCAAGGAAGTTAATTTTTAGGCAGCACAAAAGTTCTACATATTTTTCTATCTGTATACCTTTTAAGTCAACAAAATTTCTTCTATAAACTTATCTTAAGGAAAATAATATGGAAATATAAAGCTGTAGCTAAAGGATGGTCATCATAATATTTTAACCAATAATGAATATTTCCAAGAGTTCTTTTTTACTTTATTAATTTTTATTTACAAGCACTCTATTACTAGGAAGCAAAATCTTCCCAAGTTTTATTCCCTAGTAATTAGTAACCTACCTTCTGTGTCTACTTATTTGCTATTTCTAGATAGCCCATATAAGTTACATCATAAAATATTTGTCCTTATCTGCCTTGCTTAATATTTTCAAGGATCGTCCATGTTGCAGCATGTTTCAAAGCTTAATTTCTCGAAATGAAATAAATTTCAGTGGCAGAGAGATTCCAAAAGAAGCCGAGAGGTCATTCTGGTGGGCACTTACGCACAAGATAGACAACCCTTTTTAGGTTCTAATGATTTGGAATAGCTAGCAGTAAATACCTGAGGCTATCAAACTAAAGCCCAGAACCTTTGAATCTTGAAGAGGATTGTATAAAAATGTAGCTTATTAGGGAAGATAACGTGGTTGGGAAAGCCATGTGGATCACATTCTCCATTGTCCAGTGTAAGGATGGATCAGTAGAAAAATGGGGGCAAAAAAAAGGCACCCAGTGTTCTTCTTTACATTAATTGTTCTTTTTCACTTTAATTTTTATTCTTATTATTTTTGTGTGTATGGTAATGAAAATGCTCAAAAATTAATTTTGGTGATGAATGCACAACTATGTAATGGTACTATGAACAATTGAATACATGCTTTATATGACTGCATAGTATGTGAATATATCTCAATAAAAATGAATGAAAAAAAGCTTAATTTCTTCTTATGGTCAAATAATATTCCATTCTGTATAATATATTGTTTATCCATTCATTTGTGGATGTATCAATGAGTTGTTTCACTTTTTGGCTTTTGTGAATAATGCTTCTAAGAACAATGGTGCACAAATATCCCCTTGAGACCTTTTTTCACTTTCCCTGGGTATATATCTAGGAGTGGAATTGATGAGTCACACAGTAATAATTCTACATTTAACTTTATGCAGCACTGTTCTGTTGCCTTCCACAGCAGCTACACCTTTTACATTCCCACCAACAAGGCACTAAAGTTCTAATTTCTCTGCATCCTCTCTAACACTTGCTATTTCCCTTTTTAAAAAATAACAGTTATCCTCACGGGTGTGAAGTGGTATCTCTATGTAGTTTTGAATTGCGTTTTCCTAATGGCTAATGATGTTGAGCGTCTTTTCATTTGCCTATTGACCATTTGTCTATGTTCTTTGATAAAAAGTCCTTTGTCCATTATTTAATTGGGTTATTTATCCTTTTGTTATGCATTGTAAAAGTTATTTATATATTCTGCATATCAAGCCCTTAGCAGATTTATGGTTTGCAACTATTTTCTCCCATTCTCTAAGTTGTCCTTTTACTTTCTTGATGTCCTTGGTGCATAAAAGTTTTTAATTTCAAAAAAGGTCAATTTTACCTTGGTTTCTTTTGTTTCTCATGCTTTTGGTGTCATGTCTAAGAATAAATTCCTGAGTCCCAAGTCATGAAGATTTGCTCCTATCTTTTCTTCAAAGAATTTATGGTTTTAGCTTTTTCAATTAGATCCTTGACCCATTTTGAGTTAGTCTGCTAAATATTGTGTGAGGTAGGTGTCCGCCTTCATTTTCGGGCATGTGTACATCCAGTTTTCCTGGGCTATTTTATTGGAATGACTTTTCATTCTCCATTGCATATACTTGGCATCCTAGTTAAAAATTAATTGGCCAAAGATGTGTGGGCCTATTTTTGGAATTTCAATTATATTCCATTGATTAATTTGTCTATCCTTATGCCAGTGCCACCCTGCTTTGATTCTTGTAGCTTTGTAGTACATTTTCAAAACAGGTACTATGAGTGCTCCAACTTTGTTCTTTTACAAAATACTTTTGGCTATTAGGGGCCCTTTGCAATGCCATATGAATTTGAGGATTGGCTTTTCTATTTCTGCAAACAGGCTAGTGGAATTATGATAGAGATTGCATTACATATATATACTGCTTTGGGTAGAATTGACATCTTAACAATATTGACTCTTCCAATCCATTAACACGGAATGCTTTGCCATTTATTTAGGTATTCTTTAATTTCTTTTAGTATCATTTTTATTGTTTTCAGTGTAAAAATCTTTTGCATCCCTGGTTAAATTTATTCCTAGATATTTTATATTTTAGATGCTATTGTAATTAAAATTGTGCTCTTAATTTCCTTTTTTGGATTGTTCTTTGCTAGTGTATAGGAACACAATTGATTTTTCCATATTGATCTTGTACACTGCCACTTTGCTGAACTCATTTATTTGCTCTAGTAGTTTTCTTATGAATTACTTTGGATTGTTTATATATAAGACCATATCATCTGCAAAATAGAGATAGTTTTACTTTTTCCCTTCCAATTTGGATAACTTTTATTTCCTTCTCTTGCCTAATTGCTATGGCTACAACTGCTAGTATAAAATTTTATTACAGTGATGAAAGTGGGTATTCTTGTCTTATTCCTGAACTTAAGGGGAAAATTTTAAATCTTTCACCTTTAATAAAATGTGATATCACCAATTTCCAATCTGATTTTAGTTATTAACACCTTTTGTTTTCCTATCTTTATCAATCAAGCTAGAGGTTTGTCAATTTTATTTATTTTTTTCAAAGAGCCAACTCTGTTTTTTTTTCTTTCAATTATGTTTCTATTCTCTATTTTATTTCTCTCTGCTCTAATCTTAATTATTCCTTTCTCCTGCTAACTTTGGGTTTTCTTTGCTCTTCATTGTCTATTTCCATAAGATGGGAAGTTACATGATTAATCTGAGATGTCCATACCTGTAAATTTTCCTTTGAGGTCTGCCTTTGCTGTAATCCATGAATTTTGGAATGTTATACCTTCATTTTCACTTGTCCCTAAGTATTTTCTAATTTACTTATAACTTCTTTAACTATTGGTTGTTTAAGTGTGTGATATTTAATTTTCACACATTTATAAATTTTCAGTCTTCCTTTTGCTATTGATTTCTAGCTTTAGTACCTTGTGGTTTGGTAAGTGCTGGTGCCAGTTTGTATATATTATGTTCCCCAGAAAAAGCCATATTCTTTAATGCAATCTTGTGGCAGCAGATTGATTAATCTTTTTGATTAGGGTGTGACCTCTTGATTAAATGTTTCCATGGAGATTTGGGCCTGTACATTCAGGGTGGGTCTTGTTTAGTTTACTGGAGTCCTTTAAAAAGAGCCACACAGGCCTATACCCTTGCTGACACTGACACTTAGAGATACTTGGAGATGCAGACAGAAGGATGTTTAGCTACAAGATGAAGCCCAGAGTTTGCCAGCAGATATGCTAAGACAGGATCCCCAGGAGCTTAGAGAGAAAAGTCCTGGGATAAAGAACCAAGAACACACAGGTGCTGAGAGAGGAGCTGGAACACAACCTGGGATAAACAGAAACCAGCCACATGCTTTCCCAGCTAACAGAGGTTTTCCAAATGCCATCAGCCATCCTTCAGTGAAGGTATCATCTGTTGATGCCTTAGTTTGAAAACTTGTATGGTCTTAGAACTTTAGATTTGTAACTTAATAAATCCCTTTTACAGAAGCCAATCCATTTCTGGTAGATTGCACAATGGCAGCATTAGCAAACCATGACAGTGCCTTTGCATAGTTTCAACCTTTTTAACTACATTTAGGCTTCACTTATGATTTAATATATGGTCTATCCTGGAGAATATCTGTGCACATGTGAAAAGAATGTGTAGTCTGCTGCAATTGTGTGATTTTATATATATGTAATTATGCCTTCTCTATTATGTTTCATTGCATATGTGTCTAAACTTTCACAAACACTATGATATTTTAATTACTATAACTGTATAGTGAGCCTTAAATTTTGTAGATAGAGCCCACAAATTCATTCCTCTTTATCAAGAATATCTTGAAATATCCAAGGATTTTGTATCACCCTATAAATATTTTTATTAAGTTATGAATTTCAACAATAAGCCAGTAGGCAATTTAATTAGAATTGCATTGAATCTATAGATCAACTGGGAAAATGGGGATATTTCTACAGTATCTATAGTAACAATTTACAAGCATTGTGTATCTATTTATTTATTTAATTTTCTTCTTGAGTGTTTCATCATCTTTAGTAAGCAAGCAGATTTTGCACATCTTTTTAAAAATATGTTTCTCATTATTTTATGTGATTTACTGCTATTCTACCTGGATTATTTTCAGTTTCTAATTTTTTGTTTGTTAGTATATAAGAAAGTACTTAATTTTTGCAAACTGATGTTTTCGCCATGATGTTGTTGATTTCACTTATCAGATCTAGTTGTTTTTAAATAGATTCCTTTATATTTTTTCACAATCATTTCATATATTAATAAAAATAATTGTACTCTTTCCTTTCTGTTATTATTATTACTACACTCTCTCTTTTTCCTACTTGTCTTTTATGATGAGTAGGACAATCAGTACAAAGTTGAATAGAAGTTGGGAGGGAGACGATATCCTTGACATTTACCAACCTTAGAAAAAATCAATCAACATTTTACTATTCAGTATGTTGCTCACTGTAGGATGCAGCAGATGCCCCTTCTAAGGTTGGGGAAGCGTCCTTTTGTTCTCACCTTGCTGGGAGTTTTTATCTTGGAGAGGTAAATATTTTGGAAAATGAATTTCTGCCTCTAAAAACTCATTATTTTTCTCAAATACACTCTGTTAATCTGAATCAAGATATAAACCTATTTTGAAATATATCACCTTGCATTTCTGTGATAAAACTCTCTTGGTCATAATGTATTTTCATTTTATTTATTATTCTTTTAATTTAAATTGTTCACATACCATACAATTATCCAAAGATCCAAAGTGCACAGTCAATTGCCCATGGCACCATAATACAGCTGTGCATCCATCACCACAATTAACTTTTTTTCAATTTTTAGAACATTTTCATTACTCCAGAAAAGAAAGAAAGGAAAACAAAAGGAAACTCAAGCGCTCCCATACCCCTAACCAACCCCCTCCATTATTGACTGAGCGTATTGGTGTAGTACATCTGTTACTGTTGATGAAAGAATGTTAAAATAGTACAACTGTAGTACATAGTTTGCAATAGGCATATTTTTTCCCTATATTAGCTCTAGTTATAGTATATTTTTCTCTATTATTAGCTTCTAGGTATAGTGTTAAACATTTGTTCTAATTCATGAGAGAGATTTCTGATATTTGTACAGTTAATCATGGACATTGTCTGCTGCAAGATTCACTGTTTTATACATTCCCATCTTTTAACCTCCAACTTTCCTTCTGGTGACATACATGACTCTAAGCTTCCCCTTTCCACCACATTCACAGACCATTCAGCACTGTTAGTTATTCTCACAATAACGTGCTACCATCACCTCTGTCCATTTTGAAACATTTAAGTTCAGCCTAGTTGAACATTCTGCTCATAATATGCAACCACTCTCCATTCTTTAGCCTTGTTCTATATCCCAGTAACTTATATTTCATGTCTAATGTCTATGAATTTACATGCTATAATGTATTCATATCAGTGAAGCCATGCAATATTTGTCCTTAGATGTCTGACTTATTTCACTCAATATAGTACCCAAACAGATTTCTTCATCAACCCATTTTTTTAAGATGGTTTTGTTTATGCACCATACATTGTGCCCTAAGTAAACAATCAATGGTTCCCTATATAGTTACATATTTATGCATTCACTACCATCACCACTATTTATATAAGGACATCTCCATTTCTTCCACAAAGAAGGAGGAAGACTCAAAGAAAGTAGAGAAACAAAAGAAAAGGAAAAAGAAAGAGAGAAAAATAAACAAGAAAAAAAAAGCATGACAGCTAGGAAGCAACAAAAGGAAAGATAGCATTAAACTAAAGTAGAATAAAGAGTCAGACAACATCACCAATGCCAAGAGTCTCATACTCCTTCCTTATATCCCCCTCTTATATGTATTTAGCTTTGGTATATTGCCTTTGTTACATTAAAAAAATCAGAATACAATGTTTCCCTTAATTATAGTCACTAGTTTGTATTGATTGTATTTTTTTCCTCAATGCCTCCCTATTTTTAACCATTTACAGGGTTGATATTCATTTGTTCTCCATCATGAAAAAACCATATTTGTACATTTTGTCACAATTGTTGAGCACTATAGGTTTCACTGAGTTATATAGTCCCAGTATTTGTTTTTCCTCTTTTCTTATCATGTCCCACATCCTCCAAACCTTCCTCTTTCAACCATACTCACAGTCATCTTTGTTCAGTGTACTTACATTGTTATGCTACCATCACCCAAAACTGTGTTCCAAATCTCTCACTCCTATCTTTTTCTATCTGTCTGTAGTGCTCCCTTTAGTATTTCCTGTAGAACAGGTATCTTGTTCACAAACTCTGCCATTGACTGTTTGTCAGAGAATATTTTAAACTCTCCCTCCTATTTGAAGTGTAGTTTTGCCAGATATAGGATTCTTGGTTGTCAATTTTTCTCTTTTAGTATCTTAAATATATCACACCACTTCCTTCTTGCCTCCATGGTTTCTACTGGGAAATCTGCACAGTCTTATCAAGTTTCCTTTGTATATGATGGATCATTTTTCTCTTGCTGCTTTCAGGATTCTCTCTTTGTCTTTGATGTTTGAAAATCTGATTATTAAGTGTGTTGGCTTAGGCCTATTGAGATCTATTCTCTTTGGGATACACTGCAGTTCTTGTATCTGTAATTTTATATCTTTCATAAGAGATTGGAAATTTTCATTGATTATTTCCTCTATTATTACTTCTGCCCCCTTTCCCTTCTCTTCTCCTTCTGGGACACCCATGACATGTACATTCATGTGTTTCATGCCATCATTCATTTCACTGAGATGTTGCTCATTTTTTCCATTCTTTTCTCTATCTGTTCTTTTGTGTGTAGGCTTTCAAGTGCATTGTTCTCCAGTTCTTGAGTGTTTTCTTCTGCCTCTTGAGATCTGCTGTTGTATGTTTCCACTGTGTCTTTCATCTTTTGTGCTGTGCCTTTCATTTACATAGATTCTGCCAGTCATTTTTTTGAACTTTTGATTTCTACCTTATGTTCTCCCAGTGTTTTCATTTTATGCTTCATCTCTTTTGCCATATCTTCCTTAAACATTTTGAATTGATTTAGCATTAGTTGTTTCAATTCCTGTGTCACAATTGAAGTGTATGTTTGTTCCTTTGACTGGGCCATAACTTCATTTTTCTTCATGTACATTTTAGTATCCTGTTGTCTAGGCATCTGGTTTCCTTGGTTACCCCAATCAGGTTTTCCCAGACCAGAAGAGACTCAGGTCCCAGAAGGGGGCCATATTGAGTATCGGGTTTCCCTGAGAGTGTGTCTTAGAAGATTGACACACCCTGTGAGGCCTCAAGCTGCTGTGCTTTTCCTAATCTGCCCAGCACATGGTGCCTGTCAGCCTGTTGTTCTTGACTAACATAAGTAGTTGTGACCCACTTAGTTTCTGTTTTGGCAGTTTTCCTCCAGGCTCTAGGGTCTGGTTCTGAATGTAAGGTGGGTAGTAGAGCTGGGCACCACCTCCTTCCTCTTAGGGAAGCTACATCCCCTAGGGAGTTATCATCTACATTTAAATAAGTTCTTTTTTCTCTTTGACTCTGGTATCTCTACCCTTGTCTGGGTCAGAGCACTGCAAACTGAAAATGGTTGAGACTTTCTCCACTGTGCCGCCCAGGTTGAGAGAGGGAAAAAGGAACAGAAAGCCCCACTTCAGGGCCAGTCAACAGTCCCCCCCCCACCCCAGAGTTTCACCCACTGGTCAGAGATAGCACCCAGTCCTCTGGGCTCCTCCTGGGACAGAGAAGTCCCCTGGCTCTTTAAGGTCAGTCCTCACTAAAAGTCTCTGTCTGCTTGTTGGGGATTTGTAGCTTGCATTTCATAGTCCACATTGGCCAATTAAAACCCCAGTTGGAGCTTGTCTGGGGTATATTTGCTTGTTCAGAGATTGCTGCTATCACAGTGAGGCTCTGCAGTTCAGGCTGCCATGGGGGGAGGGGGCTCCTGGCTCCAGTCTGTAGTTTCTACTCACAGATTCCATGCCATGATCTCAGGCATTCCTCCCAATCCAGGTTGGTGTACAATGTGTGGACAGTCACAGTTGTCCTCCAGCAGTTATTCCAGATCATTTACTAGTTGTTCCTGGTTGTTCATTAGTTGCTCCAGGGGGACTAACTTCCATTTCTCTCTATGATGCAAACTTCTTCTGTCCCTATTTTATTTTTTTTAATATTACAGAAAAATTTTATAATGTTTCTTTAAGGATTTTAGCATCTATGTTTGATATTAGTTGTTAAATTTCATTTTTGTAGTGTCCATGACAGCATACGGCATTAGGGTTAGAGTAGGTCATGAAACAAGTTGGGATTTTTCCTTTTTGCCATTATTTCAGGAAGATTTCGCACACAATCATTTTCACTCACCATTAAGGTTTTAGGTCTGAATGTTTCTGTGTTTTGGTTTTTTTTTTTGTTTCATTTCGATTAATTTAGCAATTCATTTTATTTAATAGATACAGTCATTTTCTATAACTCTTTCAGTCAGTTTTATAAGTTATTGGATTTCTGTTTGTTAGTTTGTTTTGTTTTGTTTTAAAATGTATGATCATTTCATCTATGCTGTTGAGTTTCTTGGCAATATGTTCTTCATAATATTCTCTCAGTATCTTTTAAAGGTATGTGGCGATATGCCCTCTGTCACTCCTGATATTAATAATTTGTGTTTTATCCTCTTTGTTCCTTGATCAGTCTTGCCAGGGATTTATAAATTTTCTTAATTATTAAAAAAAAAAAACAAGTTTTGGCTTTTGGTAGTTTACTCAATTCTTCTTGATGGGGCAAGAAAAATTGTCAGGGTGAGTGAATTGCTGCTGCTTTCCAGAGTCTTCCAGACTGTAATAGGTCCTTCCTGCCTCCACTTTTGCTAGTAGTCTTGTCAACCCAGAAAAGTTTTCAAGAGGCTGTACCATCTGCCTACTTGCCCTGACATCATGCATTTTCTCCCAGTATCCTGCTACCCCTCTCAGCTCACCCAAGAATGGCCTGAAGTTCATTTCATTTGGGTTTCCTTGTAAACAATGCTCTTCAATAGATATTTTATCAGATTTTGGGGGGTTTCCATGGATATGAAGATCTTACATGTCCTTTTATGCTATGAACAGAAGCATACCTAGCTATAGACATACATATTTATATTTTCTTTTTTCATGGTAATAATGTAAAATTTTAATTTCTCTACCTTGAAGGACATGAGGTACTAAATTAAAGAAACATCTTGACAAGTCCATGAAAAAGGAAAAAGCTTATATTTTAGTACCTATAATGGCACTTTTTCCCACTTTTTGAACAAGGAGCATTGCATTTTCATTTTTCACTGAACCCATAGATTATACAGATAGCCCTGCAGATAGTGCAGTGTGGATTAAAAAGTCATTGAGCTCTGCATTCTCCTGAGTTCTTTCCTTTCTTGTGGCACCAGCTCAGGCAAGGCCAAGCTCTAGAGCTGAGATACACTGGCTGCTCTCTGCCACTTATAATTTTTAAGTTTTTTAGCCATTATTTTTATTTTCAACTTTTCTATGAAAAAATATGAATTCATTTTAGAATTTATAGGCAGCACTTTTTTTAAGTAATAAAGGAATATTGTTGACTTCTGAAACACTCATTTAATATATTTGTTTCTCTTTACTCTCTTCTCTTAAAGGATAATATCAATCCTATTTCCTTTCTTCAGAAGTGGAGCAGTAACTGAGTTTGCCCTTGAGTATTTTTTCTTCATATATGACCTTGATGAAGTAAGGGAATTATAGGCATTGCCTGCCCTTCCTCCCTCCCTTCCTTCCTTCCTTCCTTCCTTCCTTTGTTTCTTCCTTCCTTTATATGTATCCTTTATTGACTAATTATACAGTAAAAAATTACTGAGGAGGGTATGATTTCATTTGTCACTCTAATATGGGAATTTATGCATTGATTATATTTCTGATGAATTTTCATCCCAGCAGGTAAGTCTATTACAGTAAAACTTAATTTTGTAATTATCACTCTGAAAGGTTTTTTTTTTTTGACATATTTTCTACATACTTTTTGTAAAGATATATGTTGTAATGGAAAGAGCACAAAACATCTAATCATAAGAACTGGGCTTGAATTTCTTCTCTCTTTTGAGTTAGTCCCTCTTTTAAAAATTTTCTATAGGAAAAATGATGCTTATATTAATATCTATCCTCTATGCTGAAAGAAGTAAATGAAATAATGAATGCAAAAGTGTTTTATAAACAGAGAAACACTATAATTGCTTTTATTGCTTAATTGTTAGTCCAAAATTCCAGATTGAATGCAGGCTCTAGAAAAAAGAAAACCTTGCAATGTAAATGTCCATCACCTGGTGGTGAATCATAAAAGAACTGAATGTTGCTTGTGTTAGACCAGCTGGCAGAAAGCCTATGTTGAGCTAGGGTTTCAATTTCTTTATGGGTCTATAAAGAGCATGCATTCAGACACACTCACACACCTGGGCCCTACTTTGTAAATTCTATTATAACAATTGCAGCCTTGGCATAATCACTAAATAGAGTTGCTATCCAAAGGTCACTTTTACTCATTCCTTTAAAACCATTAAAGAGCAAGCATCAATTACATATCGTGCCTTGACTATCAGATAGGTCAAAAGTTGTAAAAAGGCATACCTTTAACTTAAAATTGGGATTATGCTTTCTGAAAATTACAGCTCTTACTTTCATCTGAAAAAAAGATAAAATATTTTCCTCAAAGGTCAAGAACTACACAACCAATAAATCATTTTTTGTATTTTTATGCTTTTTAGCTAATATGCAAATTACCTGTGAGGTTGGGAGGATGTCCTCCGGCAAAGAAAACAAGACAGTGATTTAAATTTAAAAGAACTATATTTTTTATGATAAAAGTGATATGTTTATTGCAAAAATTGGAGAAATTATACACCAATCGTTCTGTTTTCAAGATGTTTATTTAAACCCAAATATTTAAATATATTCACTTCCAAATTTGCATGGAGTTATCCAAAACAATTACACTCAATCAGGAGGAAAGAATACTTGAAACACTTCTGAAAAATAGGGAAAGGCACTATCACAGATCAAAATTGCACTGTATTTCTGAATTATATCATACAAGGAATTTTGCACCTTGAGGGGAATTACTTACAAATCTTGATCCAAGGCGTGTGATTGGATTTGTTCCCTGGGAGAATATAAACAAATATGACCATTCCCAAGTGCAGACTGAAGGAAGAGATACTGGTCAATCATCACCTCCTTCCTAACCTAAGGGTTTGCAACAAACATCGTAATGCTAAAGAAGCAAGGACTAAAGGCAAAGATGGCCAAGGGCAGCCCATATGATGAAGACCTTTACCAGCAAACTTAGTGACTAGTCCTGACACTAACCCACTAACCAACTCTCTCCTTTCCCTTTGTAGGTGCCCTGGAACTCACGCCACATAAAACAAGGGCATTTTTGCAGCAGGTTTCTTAAAAGGGTTGTCCCAAAACACAAGAAAAATAAATCTCTAAGCACAGAAGGGAATTTCTTAGCTAGTAAGTTACATCTGTATTAACTCCCTCCCCACTCATTAATTGGAACCACAGTTTTTTAAAATAATATCAGAGAAAATACCAACTTAGCATTTTCCCCTTTTGTGACTAAAGATTTGCTTTAGAACTGAGACCAACAGTCACTGACAGGATGCATATTAAATCACCCTGGTGGATGCAGACAGGTATCCTTCCATGAGAAAGAATAAGCAAAGAATAATCACTGGATATTTTGTACTATGCAGAGATGTAGAAAAAGATTCAATACTCCCCCAAAAGCAGACTGCAGAATGAATAAACACACACATACACAGGCACATGCACAGGCCAGAAAATAGCTTTCTTGGTATTCTAAATGATATATGAAAGATCTTTGCCTTTCCAATAATAGCTTTCACCTGTTTAAAATGTTCTATGCCAGGTAATTCAATTGTTTTTAAGTGATATATTTTAAAACTTTATAAAACCCTATGAAACAGATATAAATGCCCCAAATTTAGATAAAAAAGGAATAAGGTTGGGGAGAGAAGAAATGAAAAGAAAAAGAAGCACCATCAACTATTATATTTTTGTGCTCTTGTTTTTTGAAATATATAATAGCTATAGAAAGGTGACGCCTGAAAGGGAAGTCTACCTCTCTGAACAGAGACAGGTGGAAAAATACATATTTTTGAGCCTTCCCAGGGTTACAGAGTGGAGACATACAGAATACTTTTTGGAGGAAGTACAGAATACTGCCACCCCCCCCCCCATCCCCAGGGTGATCTTCATTATGTAGGCTTCTACATGTGTTTTCTCAGACGTAGTGCCATATACCTTTTAGTGAGTAGATATGCCAAAACTGCAGATTAAGTTCTCCCTTAGACTTAGTTTTCAGGATCTTTTTGCATGCTCATTATTTCTGGTTCTCCGTAGATATCGTTGTTTGCAATTGGGATAAACGGCATCAGCTCATGGCCAGTTGTTCTTTTTTCAGCCTAAATTCACTCTGAGAGTTTTAAGAACTCTCTGTGTTCACAACCACAAAATTAAAGAAAGCCAAAAATTAAAGAAAGCCAAACAACACATTATTTTTTCTTTATCTGACCTTGGATTAGTTCATTCAAAAGGCAAGCAACTCCTAGGATACCATCATTTTGATAACTGTAGTGGATTATTTTCTTAAAAAGGGTAATTGTAGTTTGACTTTTAATTGTGTGTTTCATAAATTCATGAAAATCTGTGTTCAAATAGAAAATGCACACATTGAATCATTTTTAAATTGACCATGGGAAACTTAAACTACCATTTAATTTTCACAATAACATATGGGAAAGCTATTTTAATTCCTGTTCTACAGAGGAGGACTCAAATTCAGAAAGTTAAAAAGACATTTCTATTAGTGTTCAGCTGGTTAATGACAGAAGCATATTTTGTATCCAGATCTGGGTGACTAAGAACATATTCTATTTTTACTAAAATACACCATTGCCTCTTCCCACCCCCCACCCATGCACTTCTAAAACTCAGAGGATGAATTTAGTAGGAAAAAAAAAAAAGTGAATGAAGATTTTTAAACTGAGATGCATTATGCATTTGTCAATACAAAGCTTATACGGTTAATTCTGTGAATCAAGAAATAAGGAAAATGGACAGTTTTAATTCATTTATGAACCTTTTATATTAAAACACAGGGGCCTTTCCAGAGGCTAGTTGCTGCAAGGGAAGACTAAGGACACTTATAATACCCCACCTCCCTCCCCAGAGCCCCTTTGTTGTTCAGATGTGGCTCCCTCTCTCTCTAAGCCCACTTGGGAAGTGAACTCACTACTCACCCCGCTATGTAGGATGTGACTCCCGGGGTGTTAATTTCCCTGCCAACGTGGGAAATGACTCTTGGAGATGAGCCTGGACCCAGCACTGTGGGATTGAGAGGTTCTTCTTGACCAAAAGGGGGAAGAGAGATGAAGCAAAGTAGGGTTCCAGTGGTTGAGAGATTTCAAATGGAGTCGAGAGGTCACTCTGGAGGCTATGCTTATGCACTATATAGATATCACCTTTTAGTCCTTAGTGTGTTGGAATGGCTAGAGGGAAATACCTGAAGCTGTCAAACTGCAACCCAATGACCTTGATTCTTGAAGACGATTGTTTAACTATATAGATTGCACAGTGTGACTGTGTGACTGTGACAACCATGTGGCTCACACTCCCTTCATCTGGTATATGGACAGGTGAGTGGAAAAATGGGGACAAAAATTAGAAGAATAGGGTGGGATGGAGGGGATGGAAAGATTTAGGTGCTCTTTTATGCTTTTATTTTTAATTTGGAGTAGAAAAAGTTTCAAAATTGATTCTGGTGATGAACACACAACTGTATGATGGTGCTGTGAATGACTGATTGCACACTGTGGATGACTGTAGGGTGTGTGAATATATCTCAGTTAAACTGTATTACAAAAAAAGTAAATGAACAATGGGGGAGAAGGGGAATGGGATGTTTTGGATACTCTTTTTTATTTTAATTTTCATTTTATTTTGGGGAGTAATAAAAATGTTCCAAGTTTGATTGTGGTGACGAAAGCACAACTATATGATGATACTGTGAACTGATTGCACACTTTGAATGAGTGTATATTATGTGATTATCTCGCAATAAAATTACATTAAAAAAACCATATTATCACCAAAAACAAAAACAAAAACAAAAAACAAAAACAAAAAAACCCAGATGATCACTGCCTAACACTGCCCAAATACTAAAACATGCATGGAAATTTTACTGATTTGAATGACTTACACAGAGAAAAGATTGGAGAGCTGTATTTAAAGCCAAAATAACTTATTTTTCTGCTTCTTCCTACTAGGCTGATCTTGATTAAGATTACTCCACTTTTTAATCCTGCATGTCCTCCGAGGTCTGAGACTAAGGCTTATAAAATTGACCTCATATGCAACTGGGGGTTGAAGACTTACATGATAGGTGTAAAAGCAACTTGTATTATTGCATGTTTGCTATATTGCAGGCACGGTTCTTTATCTGAGATAACTGACTTCCTGTTCTATGCTAATGCCCTGATTCATCGGAGGCCATTACTAAGGATGTCTGTGGGTCTCAAATAACAAAGTTTTACAAATTGTACAATTAACACACATTCTCAAAAACGTTGCCTCAGGGTATCCAGCTAGCAAAGGATGATTCCAAGAAGGAGAATGCCATGTGATAGAAAGAAAAGTGATAAGGAAACCTTGCACATTAAAGGAATACTTGTATTGGATTCCCTCCTATTTATTACAAAATATTTTTTGTCAGAACCCCCAATATATTTCAGTAGCAACATATTTTGTCATCATAACATTCATCAAAATTTTGAGATTCTTAAAAAACTATCCTCCCTGAATTATACATTATGTGTATTTTATTAACTACTTCATGACTTGGACCCAATAAAATGCCTCATCTTAGGTAATCACACTAAAAATATTTATTTAACTATTTAAAGTACCAAAATACAGAGATTTTCCACTACTGATAGTAAACGGGATTATGAGTTGTGTCAGACTTTCTGAAGGTCAATTTTAGCTATTGTATTAAAATTTAAATAACACTTATTTGCATGTTTTAATTTAGTATCCAGGAATTTTAAAATGCCTTCTGCATGTCCAAAAAGTGTGTGTATTCATGTAGACTTTACAAAGTTGTAAAGTGATTCCATTTGATGTTTAAGTATGTATGTGCATTTATTTCTGTAATGTGTGCATTATACATATAATTATATTTTATTTCAAAAGTCTCAATATATATTTATCAATCATGTTTTAATTAATTAACTATAATGAATCCATTGTTTTAATGCTATATAGCCATTTTAGATAGTGTGATGAATCCTTATGTCCTAACATGGCAAGCTGTGTGTTATATTGTTAAGAGAAAAAAATGTAAGTTTAAAAATCACTGTAAAATTAAAAAATATGTTCACATGTATATTCTCGGTAATATGAACCATTTTCAAAAGTATATTCAATAGAGGTTGCCTGTTGGAGGAGTGTGGAAAGTGGTTTCATTTACTTGTTCCTTTTATACTTGAATGAATATAATTAAAAAGAAAAGGCTGTTATATTGACATTATTTCATGTGCAAAGCATTGGAAGTGAGCTGGAAGAGAACGAATATGCCAACAATGATGTGGCAAAGAAAAGTCATAACCTAGAATGGAAAGACTTTTGACAGAGAGTGATTTTTGATCACTCTGTATCAATAGTGCCAGTTAATCTCAGTATTCAACTTTTTATTAGAAAAAATTAATTCAATTTGTAGAAAAGTCTTGCTTCTGCATATAGATTACTCCTGATCTAGTGTAAAATATTCCTATGCACAGCTCCAATCACTTGTTGCACTTTCTGGAAGCTTTGAAGCTGCCAAAACTTTAAAGACTTTGGAATATTCTCTATTTAGAAACAATTCTGATTAATTCAGTATATGCTTTTTAAATGTCTCTTGCTACCAAGCAGTTTTGCATGATAATAGTGTATTTATTTCTTAACATTTCAAATGCTCCAGCTTTTTATCCTTTTCACACCAAAAGTCATAATTATTTCCATAGCAACCATGCTCATTGTCAGAGGTAGAAAATTTTGACTTCTGTTGGATATTTTTTTAAAGAGCAAGGGAACATTTAAACAACAAAAGGTGTTATTTTATGAAAATTGTCAAGAATTGGGAGAAAAAAGTATTGGATTTTTCCTTTAATAAAAACGCAGGCAACTTATTATCATTATAAGTTATTGCCAAAACTCAACATTATTATGACTTTAGGAATATCAAGTTGTAATTAATAGCTCCCTTTTCTCTATCATGATTTTTTTTCTATGCCAATATACTATATACAAAATGAAGAATAAATATTTACACATTTTTAGTTAGGGAATCTGCACCCAATAACCAGTTTTAGGACACTAGAGTTTTAAATTAGAGAAAAAATTAAATATGGAAGTTCAATTGATTCAGTAATGCCATCTAAAATGTAAGGAATTCTTTTTCTCCTCAACCCAGTCTAAAATACTATCAGTATCTTATCAAGAATAGTATTAAATATTGTAATTTAAAAGGTAAAGAATTTATGTGACTATGCTATTTTATGAACAATAGCTCAAAAAAGTTTTCCATAATGCATCACTGAATACAAGAATGATGAACAGTGGAGCAAAAAACTTTCCAGCAGCCTTTATTGCTGAAGTTACTTTTTGGCTCCACCAGGTGGCCATACTGAGTAAAGTAGAGACGGGCAGAGGATTTATGTCATCGAACCTATAGATTTATTCACAGATGGCAGGTTATTTTCACTCGATCTTCCTGACCATCATCACTGCCACCACCAACAGAACACACTTCATACAGGAGGAAAAAGGGACACAAATATTAGACCCATCTTACCCAATGTCACACAGCAAATTTACTACAGACCCCAAACTACTGGTTTTCAAGCTCCACATTTAATCTTTCATGAACCAACAGGTAAAATAAAAGGGTAAACAGACTAATTCACCAAAATATTGAATATAGGCATTTTACATATGCCATCATATTATTTATTGATGAAATTTTAAACTTTGAAAACAGGAGGTTCCTTTTATGATTTATATGTATATTATATAAAAATGTAACCAACAGATAGTAGGGGAAAAGTGAGTGCTGTATGGTTTTCAGTTATAAATCCACACATCCTTTTGTCTCTATTAGTAAGACCCAATTTGATGAAAGAGAAAATAGAGACAAGTTATGCAGAAGTGAGAATAAATATTGAAACTGGGTAAACCATGGAAATAGTTTCAAGGTTCAAAGTTTGAATGTGAGAACTAGTTGTGAACACTGTGTACCCAGCATGAAAATAATGACTAAGCAGAGGGCAGATTCGATCTCCCTCAGCGTTTTCAATGAGGTCCCATGTTTAGGCTAATTATGTGACTCTTCTAGATGCCTGGTGGGCAAACCCTTCCTGCTTTTTACATATCTATGACCATTTTAAAGCACTTCCTTGATTATTTCTGTTTGCATCCCCCTCACCAGATGTGAGACTCTCCAAGGCAGGAATGTGTCTTGTTTGCCCTTGAATCTCAGATCAATATTTGACAAAGAGTATAAATGCAATACGTTATTTTTAAACTGCATTGATAAGATGTGACGGGAAAACCAATGAAATGAAAAACACCACATTCTTTCCACTCCCCAAACACCCCCTCAAAATTCTCTAGCTTTGTATGCCATTAGAAATAGTTTTATACTGAAATAGTAGAATATATAACTGAATATTGTATAGCTTTGGACAGTTTACAACATTGCTTATCTGTGAGTTTTATTTCATACTTGGATACATATTAAGGAATATTTCAAAGATATTATATGGAGATCTACTATATATCAGATACTGTTTAGTTATTGCCCTATTTTGAAGGCAAGGAAACTGAGATTCAAAGTGTTTAAATGGATTGCCAAAAATCAAAGATGTACAAAAGGCAGCACACAGGTTCAAAGATGCCTTCAGATCCCTCTTTCTTCAGGGCCGAGATTTCATTCATTATGATATTACACAGTGATAAAAGAAGTGAGCAAATCTCTCTAGATGCCTGGCACACCAAGCACTAATTAGCCATTTAAATTTTAGAGAACATAATTTAAAATATTTCTGTTTGTGTTTTGCTTGTGTATTTGTTTTTAATAGGATTGCTAGCCACAAGTAATACAACATAGAAGAGTTAAATTTTGACAGAGTAGAAGTTTAAATTATCTCAGACTCAGGTGTCAGCTGTAGATCAGATGAACCAGGCACATTGGTTTGGGGGTCGACTGGAAACCCCACTGACCACATCACGTGGTCACCTATCTTCTAAGCTTCCATATTCTTAAACAACTTGGAAAAGTAATGAGAGCTTACAAATTATTTAGAGGCAACAAGTTTAAATTTACTTAAGTTCTCAATCTCTTTCTGGTTTTGGAGCTACGATGTTTTGGTTTTTTTTTAATTCCATAGCATCTGAATAGATATTCAACTCTGTTTTCACCAGAAGGGGCTTAACTGAATATGGATTCCTCTTACTAAGAATATGTAAATGACAATTAAATGCTGGCTTCTACAACACAAATAAGCATTATGGCCTAGATAAGTTTTCCATAGCATTGAATTGGTGTATCAGTAAGGATTTTCCAGAGAAAAAAAGGAACAGAACCAATAGGATACATGGAAAATCTCTTCATAAATTTACTTATATTTATTTCATATATTTATGAAATAAATATATTTATTTCTAAGTAAATAAATAAATAAGTAAATATTTATAAATAAGTAAATATTTATAAGTAAATAATAAGTAAATATTTATAAATAAGTAAAGTAAGTGTATTTATTTCATATATTTATTTACTTATATATGATATTTATTATAAGAAATTGGCTCACACAATGGTAAGGACTGGCAAGTCCAAATTAAATAGGGCATGCCACAGGCTGTAAATTCCAGTAAAGGTGAATTTCAAGTCTTGATTCTGAATTCCTTGGAGGAAGCTGGCAGGCTGGAAATTTCAGAAAGAGTTGGCCTTGAAGATTTCAGGCAGAAATTCTGATGTCTCAGTTCTTGCTAAGACTTCCAACTGACTGGATGAGACCCATCCACACCGTAGAGGGTAATCTACTTTACTTAAGGTCAAATGAAATATCTCCATGGGAACAACTAGGCCAGTATTTGATCATACAACTGGGTGCCATAACCCAGCTAAGTTGACACATAAAATTAACCATCACAATTGGGAAACAGATATCATCATCTATGCCAGTAGGGATGTAAAGAAGGAAATGTCCATCCTTGAACTGAACAATTCTACTTGGAGGTATGCCATCCAGATCTATAATCCCAATGTTCTCAGATGTAGCCTCAAGAACTTTACACAATTATATATTATTAACAAATATTTATAGTGACCTAAATAATGAAAAAAACATATGCTTGAATATGTTGCTTCTTTGGAATGGAATGTTGTGCAACAGCAGTATACAATGTACTAGAATATTTAGTGACTTTTATATTAAAAACATGGCAATAGTTTGGAAGAGATTAGGGTTAAGAAATTTTGGGGAAGCATCTCCTAAAATGACTCATTGTTTGAAGCACACAGAGTACTTTCTTTGTGCCAGGCACTGTGCAAGTTAGACGTCATGACTAAGTGCAGAAGAAGAACAAGTACAGTTATAACAATTCAATGAAAGGAGGTTTAACATAGATATTTGAACAGAACCCACATGAAATCCATTGAAAAATCTGACTTATTTTGAATTTTCCTTTTTATTATGTGAACAGGTCTTGGATTTGACAATTTTACTGTTCATATACTCCAAATTATTTTATTCTAAGAATGTGTTTCTCCACTACCCTGATTCATTTGATCTTTTCTAAATTAGTCCTGGACTGGTGTAATGCTTTTCTCAATACACAATTCTAAAAGTGATACAGATTTCATAACTTTTCCTGGCAGCCATCTCCTGGTAACATCCACTCATTGTTTTCAGTTATTTCTGGAGGATTAATTTAGATCATGTTTCTCTTGGTTACAAGTTAACATTTTTTTGTGATGCAGTGTCCACCTACTTGAAGGGACATATTACTATCACCTTGGAAACTCCTAAGTTTCACGGATACATTTGTACATTTGTACTTCTACAATGCAGGGAAGTTATGGAGATATTTATTTATCATACCCAACCTTCCACGTATCTTTCTTGATTGTTCTATTTCCAAAAATGATAAAATGAAATAAAGCAATTAACAAATGAAATATTCCTCCAGAACCTGTGTGAACCTAGAATTCCACAATAAAGAGGAAGAAACTGTTTCAGAAATCTAAATAAGAACTATTGGAACAGCAACCTTAAATTATTTATCATCTACTCATGGTTAAACTAAATCGAGTAGAATTTTCTGAAAGGACACATGCAAAAAAGAAAACAGTTTTGAAAGAACAGAATAATTATTGGACATATGAGAAAAAGGCATGTTGGTATCATTTTTTTGCCATGTTTTCCATATTTTGTACCAGTGCAGAGTATCCTTTTGGTCTGGACGTTTTTCTCCTCCAAATACATGTGGTTATCAGTGGCTGCTTAAGACCATCTTGACTGTGTTTCACTTAAGACCATCTGCAACTTTCCTATTCTAGGAGAGCTTCTTTGTAAAGGTGCATCTTAGTGCATCCAAATAAGAGGAATGCAGTATGCTGGTAAGCCATCCCTCTTCTGTCCATCGGAGTAACTCCAGCTTCTTTTTTAATTTTTTTATTCATTTTTTAAACCTTTTTCTTTAAATTATGAACTAATTTTAAATTTGCAGAAAATTTGCAAAAAAGAGTAGAGGGACTTTCCCTACATCTTTCAAACAGCTTCATTGAAGGTTAGCACCTTATCAAAACAAAGATATTAATACTGGTGTAAAAGTATTAACTAAAGTGCTTATTATAGTTTCACATTTTTACAAATATATGTGTGTATAATATATATATATATAATGTAAAAATATATATTTTATATCTCTTCCACAATCCCATGCAGGATCCCACCTTGCCAGTCTATTATGTTTTCTCATTGTTTCTCTGTCTTTCATGACCTTAACAATTTGAAGAGCTTCAATCAGCTATTTTGTCAAACGTCCCCATGCGTGGGTTTTTCTGATGTTTTCTCCTGAACGAACCAAGGTTGTGCTTTTTCGACAGCAAAACCACAGAAGTAACAGTATGTCTTTCTCAATGCATTGTATGCTGTGGTTGATGATGTTGATATATCTTATTACTGAAAATGTGACCTAGCTGCAAGGTCTCTTCTCCAGGTTTCTGCTCAGTAAATTTACTGTCTTTCCCTTTGTAGTTAATAAATATCTTGGGTACACGCTTTGAAACTAATCAATTCTCTTTTCCTTCAGATTTTCATCCACTAAACTTAATGTCCATCAGTGGATCCTATCTTTGTTAATTATAACTGTGGTGGTTACTAAATGTTGATTTTCTATTTCCCTTTTCCATTTTGCATTTCTAAGAAAGAACTGCCCCTTTTCTGTCACCTATTTATTTAATCAATTATTTATTTATATCAGTATGGGCTCATGGACATTTATTTTATTCTACCAGCTTGGCCATTAGGACGTTTTGCAAGTTGATTGTTGTTTTATTTCAATTAGATTCTCTCTCTCTCTTTCTCTCTCTCTCTCTCTCTCATCTATCTATGAATCTATATTAAAAATCATGAGTTTTATTGGTATGTCAGATTCCAATTCAATGAAACAATGACATTAGGTTCATTTTAGTCTATCCTTTCTTTTTGTGACTTCTTTTTCCAACATTTACTTTGGTCTGATTGCAGACATCATTCTATTCTACTCTCAGTTCATCTGTTTATGGGCCTTTACTATATGGTTTTAATTATATAGGCTTTAATGTATGTTTTAGTGTCTGGTAGTTCCAGCCATCTGTGATGGTTAGGTTCATGTGACAAGTTGGCCAGGTGATAGTCCCCAGGTGTCTGGTCAAACAACACTGGCCTAACCGTTACTGCGAGGACATTTGTGGCTGGTTAATAAACCAGAAGCCTGGATTATTAAATCGTCAGTCAGTTGACTGCATCTGGACTGATTACATCAACAAAGGGCATGTCTTCCGCAATGAGAGAATTCAATCAGCTGGATTTAATCCAGTCAGTTGAAGACTTTTATGTATGACAATAGAGGACCTTCACTTCTTCTGCTGACCAACAAAGCATTTCCTGAGGAGTTCATCGAAGTTGCCAGTTCATTTCCCAAGGAGTTCATTGAATACGTTCATTGAAGTTGCCAGTTCGCTGCCTGAGGATTTCATCGAACATCTTCATTGAAGTTGCCAGTTTGCTGCCTGCCCTACAGAATTTGGCCTCGTGCATACCCACAGTTACGTGAGACACTTCTATAAAATTTTATATTTATAGATATCTCTTGTTGATTCTGCTTCCCTGGAGAACCCTAACTAATACACCATCCTTTGTAGTTTATCTTTTTCAGTAATTTCTCAATGATTCTTGCATGTTTATTTTTTACACAAGAGCTTGAATGTCAACTTTTCTTTTTCTATAACTTGTTTGCTGGCATTTTTATGGCAATTGCACTGCATCTATAAATTAGATTAAGAACACTGAAATCTTTATGATGTTTTGCCATGCTGTCCAAGAACAGGAATATTCTTTAATTTCTCCAAATATAATTTTGAATCTTTAGGGAGTGTTTCAAAAATTCCCATGTATAGGTTTTGAACATTTGCTGTTTAATGTATACCTAAATATGTAATGTTCGTTGTTGCTACTGTAAAATGAATGTACTTACTGTTAATTTTTGTATATGAATATCTGAATTTTATATCTTCTTATTTCACTGAATGATTTTATTTTTCAAGATTTTTACATCATTTGTTTTTTGATGTTTTCCAGATAAAACTATTAGATCTTCTACAATTAGAAATAGTTCTGCTTCTTCTTTACTTATTCTTATGCCTCTAATTGATTTCTCTTTTCCAGTTGAATTGGCTAATACCTCTAGTACAAGGTTGAAGGGCACCAGAGATAGTAGACATCCTTCTGGTGTTTCTGATCTTAGTGAAAACGCCTGTAGTGTTTCCTAATGAAATCAGGCACTAGCTTTAGGACTAAGGTAAATATATTTTATCATGTTAAGAATATAACCCTCAAGTCCTATTTTCTTGAGTATTTTATCAAGAAGGGGTATTGGATTTTGTCACAGACTTTCTCAGCATCCATGAGGATGGCCACGCAATTTTCCTAATATCTAACCAAACTTGCATTTCACATATAAATGATTTTTTCATCATATATCAGTTTCTTAATGTGATGTTTGATTCTGCTTCTAAAATTTTTTTTGTGATCAACTATTTACAATTTTTGTGAATAGACCTTGGACACTTGAGAAGAATGTTTAGGCTTGAATCATATTTTAGTACTGTATTATGTCAATTTTACTATGCTTATTCTCTTTTGATTTCCATTTGCATGGTATACATTTGTCCATCTCTTTATATTTAAGCTCTGTGAATTATTTTTAGGTGTGATTTTTGTAAATAGCCTATGCTTAGATTTTGTTTTGTAAAGTACATTGAATTTTTTTTTTTTATTTAGGCAAGTTGAGCAAATTCCCATTGATTTTTCTGAATGATATATTTAATCTCAATCATACCATAATATTTTAAGTTATGTGTATATTGTTTATTTGCTATGTATTTTTTCTATAAAATGTACTGTTCTGCTATTTTTAATTTTGCAGTGCTTTAGGAATTTTTTTATTCTTGTTTTAGTTTTTCACTTTGTATTTGTATTTTATGCCTTTAGTCCCTTGTTTTCTTATTTAGCCTTTTATTATCTTCTTTATCACTTTTTTCAGTATCATTTGTGACTACCTTTTGCCTATAAAACTACGAAGCTTTTCTTCTTTCCACATTTCCTCTTCTTTCTCCTCTCATTTTTAGTTGCATTATTTCTATTTAATCACAATAAATAACAATTAAAAATAGTTTTTTTGTTTGTTTGTTTGTTTTCGGTTTGCTAAAGCTGTTGGAATGCAATATACCAGAAATGGGTGGACTTTTAACAGTGGGGATTTAAGCTACAAGTTACAATTCTGAAGTCATGAAAATGTCCAAATTAAGGCATCGAAAAGAGGATGCCTTCTCTGAAGAAAGGCTGCTGGCATCTGGGGTTCCTGTCAGATAACAAATCACATGGCCAGCATTTGTTGGTCCTTCACTCCTGGGTTTCATTGTTTTCAGCTTCTGATTCCAGTGGCTTTCTCTCTGACCATCTGTGGGTCCTCTCTTATCATCTCCAGAGTTTTTCTCTCTCTGAGCTGTCTCCAAATGTCTCTGCCTTTTATCCTCTCGTAAAGGACTCCAGTTAAGGATTAAGACCCACCTTGAATAGTCTGGGTCACATCTCGATTGAAACAACCTAATCAAAAGTTCCCACCCACAATAGGTCTGCCACCGCAGGGATGGATTTAAAGAACATAGCCTTTGCTGGGGTACATACAGTTACAAACTATCACAGTCTTCAAATCTCACACCCAATTCTGTGTTAGTTTAACACACACACACAAACAATGTTTTTAAAAATGTTTGTCATACTTTTTAACACTTCAATCATTTTACTGAAGTTCTGAGTCACCATTTGGTTGTTTGAAACTCATTATCTTGTACAGGATCAGCAATCTCTGGCCCATGGACCAAATCTGGTTTTCTGCCTGTTTTGGTAAGTAAAGTTTTATTGGCACACAGGCACAGTCATTTTTACTATAATGGAAGAGCTCAGTAGTTTTGAAGGAGACCCAGAAAGCCTCAACTATTTATAATCTGGTTCTTTACAAAACAGGTTTACTGACTTCTGCTCTATTAGATTCTTCAAGAAAGATTGATGGATTTAGAATACTCTGAAGTTGTATATTGAAAATAGTATTGATATATGAAGGATGGCTTGGTTACATATAGAATCTTTAGCTCACAGTTTCTTTTATTGATTTTTAAAAAATATTTTTCCTTTCTTGCTTTGCTTTGTTTGATGGCTTTGAAAAGGCTGATACTAATTTAGTTTGGGGACTATTGTTAGTTATATGATCTTCTTGTCTTGGGTTCTCAAAGATGTTATCTTTATGTTCAAAATCAAATAGTTTTACTGTGATATGTCTTGAATTTTGTCATTCTTTGCCATTTTTCCAAGTATCCAGTGAACTCTTGTAATTTGTTGATTCTGGTGTTTTTCTATTTCTGGACAGTTTTCTAGGATTATAGTTTTTAATATTAGCTCTGTTCCTATGTTCTCACTTTCTTCTTTGAGGATTCTTATAATACAAACACTGTTTCTTCTTTGCCTTCGTTCCGTTTTCACTACTTTCCCACTTGATCCCTTGTTTTATTCTTTCCTTAAATAATTTTGCATTTCTTAGTCGCTTAAGCACATTCAGTGGCCATTATTAAATTTGCATTTGAGTCTATTCTCCCTTGAGTACCCTGGAATTTTTTTTTCAATTCTGAGATAATTTTGTCTTTTTCTTCCATGAGTTTGCTGAATTCAACCAACATTTTTTTTTCATTTTTGCGTGTTTTTTCCCCATTTTTATATTAGATTGCTGCATTTCTGATTAAAGGTAATTTTTCATATACTAAAATACTAGTTTGAGTATGTTTTATTTCCAGTTTTCTTCTTCTTCACGGATGTCTTCCTTAGTTTTTCCTGTGCAAATTCATTTCCTGCTTTTCTTAAGTACTTCTCTATGGGCTTTTCTTTTGTCAATTTTATTATATTAAGGTATTTTACAAGAGTCCTAGTTACAATAATGTTACCTGTTTCTGTCAGTCTAGCTAAGTCCAGGGTACCTTAGCCAAGCTTGTTTGCTCATCTGGTAGTGGAAGAGGGGTTGTGAATTCTCTTGTTTTTTTACTTCCATTTTGGCTTGCAAGGCTCTGAAGTTTTCCAATTTGCTTTTTCAATTGCCAATAATTGAGAAAGGGTGTTTGTTCCTTTTGTTTTTGTTCTTCTCTAGATTTATGAGTTTGAAGACAGTCCCCTTAAGTCATATTTATCCTTTCAAATCAAATACATTAAATAGACCTTATCCCCTTGTGTGATGTCTGCCTCTTTTAAAAGCAGATACTTTGAAATTCCTTCCATGTACTTCATGATCTGATACACATGTTTACTTTTCAAAGGATTTTCAGACTTAAGATGGATTTAATCCTTCTGGTGGTTGATCCACCTCAGCCTCATCTTCTTTTTACAGTCTCCCAACGCATTTTTCTAGTCAATTTTCTTGTTCTTCCACCAAAATCTGGGGCATAGTGGGAGTGGGTGGGAGCACATGAGACATGGCACTAGCTTCATTATCCTTTATCATTCTACATATACTTATTTTGCAGTTTTCACAGAATCCATCTTCATGTTATGCTGAGGTCATTGTGTAGTGTAGAACTTTTGCTGATATGAAGTCATCTCATATCATTTGGGGAGGAGAGTTTGGGAGGTAGTTTTTATACTGCTTCAGCTGTCAGACAAAGTCAACTTCTTAATGATCCCTCTCCACCACGTTTTTATATCAGAATAGAGAATTATCTCATTGGTATATTCTCTTAAAATCATTCAAAGAATTAGAAGCTTAATCACACTCGGCTCCATAGCTTTTTCTAAAAGAACAGAGTTTAAATAATAATTGGGTATTAAAATATTTCTCTGAAATTTTAATACTGAGCAGTACAAGGTTATCTCTGATTCATTTTGCATTCAAAGCAAAATGTATGCAAAATGTTTACTTTTATATTTCAAGGATGCATAATCATAATAGTATTCTTCAGAAAGTTCCCCAGTCAGAAGCTGACATTTGCTCTTCTTCTTTTCATCCCTTAAAGGTGACATAAACAAAGGTGTCAAAATCACTGAGCAATTATAATTAAGTATTTGCAGATGACAAAGCCTTGCATAAAAACTTTGAACTTTTCATCAAGAGGATATTCAAGGGAAGAAAATAGCTTAGGTCATTTGTTTTTACTTAGTTCCGCAGGAAACAGATCCAAAGGCACATTTTGCCAGCTAATACTTTATGAGTAGCTGAAATTCCATGGGGGACAGACTGAGGGGAAAAAAGAGAAATGGTAGAGGGTTGGGGAATATAAGGACAGAAAACAAACACAAGGGAGATGCATTACAGAATTGGATACAATTTCTTAGGAAAATTACTGACTGATCTCTCATGCAAGATATCTCCAGTAAACACTTGCTTCTCCTAGCAGTCAAGAGGAAGAACAGACTATTTAGCTTCTAGTTCTTCCCTGTATCCTGCTTTCATTGCTACTTTGCTTATGATACCTGACCCCACCAGGCAACCTCAGGGAAGCCAGGGTTTCGATGGTTCCAGTTGCATTGGACCCGAGCCCAAGACCTGCATTTCTGGGTACTTCTTTTGCTTCTTTTTCAGATAAATGGAGTGACCTGTTCACAACTGACACCCTGAGGCTAAGTCACAGCCATGGAGGCAGAGACCAGTGCTTAGGACCTTAGGGATGAAATGAGCCATCACTAAGGCAGCCCTAACCCAAAACCAAGGTAGGTTATCAGGCCAGAGGACAGGTGAGGCTGAGCTCATCTGGTGTGGCACATAGCAGAGCCTTGTTTATAGTGTCTAATCTATCTATCTATAGTTTATACTTTGTAGTGCCTAATATTAGACCTACATATGCAAACTTTTATATGCTAACCTATATTTAATGAAATATGCCACGTTTAATATTGTTTCTTCTAACACTCCTTTGCATTACTTTGTGATATGTAATTGATTTTGCTTTTCAGTTCAGTACGAACTGCAACTCTTTCTCAATCAGCATGCTGAAAACATAATTGCATTTTCTTTCCCAACCATATACTAGCTTGAAAATACAGATAACAAAATAATGCTGTTTTGTTTTTATAGACCAAGATCAAGAATTTTTTTTATCTTTTCTTTTACAATTTAAAGAATATATTGATTATTTTATTTCAGTGTGAAGGGAGGAAGGATTTCACTTTTATTTTAATGATAATTTCCTTTGGAAAGCCAGAACAAGACGCTGAGCAGATTGTTATTTCCCTTTATAGAGCCATTGAGTGATTTTACTTAGTGTCTTCTTCAATAAGAAACACATTAATTTGATGTACATGATAATTTTGGAGCTGTTTTGTTGTCTCTTTTATTTTCATATTTATCTTTAGACTTTGTACAGATTGACCTTTTCCCCTGCACAACACAGATAGTTATCAGATTAAAATCGAGTGCTAGTGTGATGAAATGAATTCTATAGCCATATATTTTCACCCTGTATAATTCCATTCACAGAGTTCTCCAGATATTGTGGAAATGAGAATTATCTCTTACAGTAAGCCCTCAATATTGAGACTCAAATGTATTATAAGCTAGGGAACAAGAAATAAATGTGGTGCCGTAATTTCTTTGTTCAGAAAATGAAGAAAATAAGGGCAAATTCCTTTGTATATTTGTTTATATATATAAAAGAGCCATGCATTTAAGTTAAATATAAATTTCACTTGAAATAATAAAAGTATAATTCTCAATACATAGAAATCAGTAAGTTTAGTAGGAAAGGTGAAGTTCAAGTCAATTTTAAAAAACGAGAAAGTCTAAGACTAAGTAGTATAGGAAAGCTGAACAGACCCCATAGAAATAATGGTCATGAAAATATTTATTAGGATTCTTTTAATGTTTATTTTTCCCTCCAAATATACACACTATAGGGAAAACCCAGGACCAGGGAAAAATCATGGTATTCTTTTTCTCAAGTCCCAACTAATTTCAGCTCATATGTTTCCTCCATGACCAATATCTCTCTTCTCAAGAACTATCTACTGCAGCTACTTGTTTATTTATTTCCTGATGCTTATCAAATGTTGAAACTATTTCATTTGATTATTAGTTTATGGTCTGTGTTCTTCCTCTTCTAGAGCATGTACTCACTGGGGGAGGAAATGTGTCAGTCTCACCCACCATTTACTATCAGTTCCTATAATAATAACTAAAATATAGGAAGTTCTCATAAATCATATACCAGATTAATATCCATGCATGGAAAACTGAATGAATGAATTATGCAGGTTGCCTATGTTATTTTTCCTTCCTATCAGCAGAAATGAGGAAACACACATAAACAGGTTTAAGAACTGGACGTACACTTTAAAGATAACATTTTTTTCTAATGATGTCCTACCATTTTCTGACTTCCTTCCTGTCATCCACAACACTTAAATGTAAAAGAGATTGCCATTTTTGCTAAATTTTGTCTATATGTCTCTTCTCAAGAAAGTGAAAGGCTAATTTGTTCACATGAATTTGTGTCAGAAAAATATGGCCATATATGGCTTGGATAGAAATTCTTTAGCTCTGTTGGCTGTAAGCTTTTCTCATTATCTTAATGTATTTTTCTAGAACCTAAATTTTACTGACTGTGAAGATATTGTAGGATCCTCAGTAGTAAGATACTCTAACATTCTGGATACTTTTTTTTCTCCTTTCATCTTGTTTCTAGGATTAGTATTATTAATGTAAGATCCAGAGGCTGCACTTCACATTTAATTCTATGAATTATTTGAGTAGAATTACACTCAGTGATGATTTATTTAGGGTGAGTCTGAGCAATATCTTTTCTGCTGGTTTCTGTCATCAACAGGACCCTTTGTAAGTGCAGTCCTTACTACCTCATAGATGTAGAAAATTTTTTTCCTGCTTCAAAGTAAGTGGTTGGAAAATGTCCTCAAATGACTCTTTGATTCTCTCTACTCCTGAACTGTAGTTTATATTTCCTCAAGCTTTTGGCTCTGATTTCAAAAATTACTATTAACCTTAAGAAGAGAGAAAAAAAGTATGACCTTGAAAATAAGCTATTCAATTGGCATTGCTTCTCTTTTGAAATCTGAAATACATACTATCCTTGAAGCATCTCAACAGAGTACTCCAAGCATCATTCAAAAACCTCTTCTTTAATTGACAGAGAAGTTTGTGCACATGCTTCTAAGCCCTTCCCATTGCCCCCTCAATATTCTCACTGAAAAGAGCACAGAAATACATAAGCAGTGAAAAAAAAACCTGTATCAGCAATTGAAACTAAAAAGGATAATGTCTGTTAAAGAGAAATTTCATGTCAATAGACATATTGCAGAGAGAAGTATAGCTGAATCATGAACTCTGATCATATGAAATAATAACTTTTGTGAAAATCTTGGGGAAGAAGATCCATGTATGTCATCATAAAATTGTTCTATTTTCAGATGAACTCATTCTGCCCCTAGAAAACAAATCATTTCCTGGGTGGGGATGGGAGGATGAGGACATGGTGGGCTGGGAGGAATATCCTATTACCTTCTGCAGAAGTGTAGCATGCTCTGTGTAGCTTGCTACAACCCCAGAAATAATTCCTGCCATCTAGATTGTGCTTCCAAATTCTCTCTTCATACAGAAGCCATGATCTCCATCTAAGACTTGGAAATAAAGTTAGTTTTTAAGTATGAAGGTCTGATATGATTTGCCTCCCAGAACCCTGTTCTTATTTCATGTATTTGTGTCAATCTGTTGCTCTATAGCATTTACTTCTGTTGATGAGATGAGGCACATGATGTTGAATTCAAGAGAGAGAAAGGGAGAAAAAGGGGAGTGAGAGGTTTGTGCTGAAGGCCCACAGAAGTACTAACCACAGTCGCAAATCCTTAGTAATTCTCAATTGAGGAAATTAGCCAAATTCATCTTTACCAAACAGGCAAATGGGAAGAAGCATTTTATATGAGTGAGAGTCAAGCTGATGTCATTGAGAAATAAAGGAGGGCAAAAGATGAAGCCAAAATATTTGGAAATCTCTACCGAGTAGACTCACAAAATCATTTCCACAGCTTTGACTTCATTCTCATGCTTTTCTACTTTAGGGTTAGAGTGTGATAAAAACAGCCTTCTTCTCTGATATTCATACATTTTTTTTTTAAACATTAGGGAACAAGACCATAAACAGTAAATGTGATCAGGAATGAATTGCTAATTTTTGAAATTGATGCAGATCTGACATTTGCATTTCCTGTATAGAAATTTTTACTCGTTTTCCATTCATTATACAAAATATCACAATTAATTCCTTGACATTCAAGATCTTCCCTCATTAGATGTCACCCAAACTTTTCTTTTACCTTATGCAAGATCTTATTTTACTTTAAAATCACTGTAGAAATTAATGCTTCTTAAAATTTAACTTAGGCCCCACCTTGATCAAGATGGCAGACATTTCAGTATCCTGTCCCTGCACAGAAACTTTAAACAGTCAGTAAGAACTGGAAGAAACATCTTTCTCAAAGCTCCAGAAAACACTTAAAGGATTGCAGTAATAAGGCAACTAGCCAATCATGAAAAATGAAACATAAAAACAGCAGAATCTTGTAGAGCCCTGACCAACCCCATCCACATCCCCTTACCGGAGAGATGCAGAGAGATGTAGAGAGAACTAGAGAGATGTAGAGCTCCCCAGGTGTCCAGTGCAGATGCAAGCTCTCAATTTCAGAGGGAACAGAGTAACCCTTATGCACATACTGGGAGCATGTATGTCTGGGCCAATCTGTTTGGTGCTGCCCAAGGGACTCACTGTCCCAGAACTTGTCCTGCGTGTAGAAGGCAGCGTTACCAGGCTTTCCTACAGAATATTGTGGGTGCAGCAAATTATGCTTCCTGGAGCAATGGATTGCTGCTGTAAGACATACAATGCAGTGCCTGGGACCTTGAGGAAACCATTTCCTAGGGAAGAGGGAACGTTTATATCTGTGAAAACATGGGAATTTTCAGGAAACATATGCATGCCCAAACAAAAGTCATGCACAGAATATATCAGGTAGGACACTGGGCTTTGGCCTGGAGCTATTCGCCCAACTCATTGTATGGATAAGCCCTGAAAGAGAGGACTTCATAGGTTAATCTACAACGACTGGGAAAAAAAGTGTTTTTTTTTTTGTTTCTTTTTTCCATTCCTCTTTTTTTATTAGCTCCTAGCACAACAAAAACTCTGTCATAAAACCAGCTGGACAGAAGTTTAAGGAACAAATGCCTCAGAGTGTAAATTCCAGGAATAACATGTCAAAATACCAAAATACCCATGTTTCAATGTAAAATAACAAAACATATAAAGAACCAGGAAGCAATGGCCCAGGCAAAGGAGGAGATTAAAACATTAGAAAACATCAGTGAGGAGGCTGGGACCTGGGACATTCCAAAGAAAGAGGTTTGTTGTTGTTGTTGTTGGGTTTTTTTTTTTTTGCTTTTTTTAAATGGTGCTAAATATGGACAAAGAGCTAAAAGAAAATATAGAAAAAAGACCTAAAGGAAATCAGGAAAGTGATAGATGAGCTTAAAGAGAGTATCAATAAAGAGATGAAAGGAACCTTCTGAAAAGGAACCAAACAGTGTGAAGGTCACAGTAACAGAAATCAAATATTCCCTAGAGGAGTTCAAGAGCAGATTGGAACTGGCAGAAAAATCAATGAACTTGGAAATAAGACAATTGAAATTATCCGCCTGAGGAACAGAAAGAGAAAAGAATGAAGAAAAGTGAACAGAGCCTGAAAAACCTGTGGGATGCCATCCTGCTTACCAATATATGCATTGTGCAAGTCCCAGAAGGAGAAGGAAAAGGGGAAGAGAGAATATTCAAAGAGATAATGGCCAAAGACTTCCCAAATTTAATGAAAGACATGAATATACACATCCAAGGTGCTCAATGAATTCCAAATGGGATAAACCCAAATGGATCCACACCATCACTTGTTATAATCAAACTGTCAAATACTAATGATAAAGAGAGAATACCGAAAGCTGCAAGGGAGCTTGAGATTCACATGCAAGGAAACCTCAATAAGATTAAATGCTGATTTTTCATCAGGAACCATGGAAGCAAGGAAGCAGTGGGAAGACATATTTAAAGTGCTGAAAGCAAAAAATTGTCAATGAGGAATTCCATATCTGGGAAACTGACTTTCAAAGATGAGGGAGGAATTAAGACATTCCCAGATAAACAAAGGACCACAAGTTGAGCCCCTCAGGAAATGTTAAAGGGAGTTCTGTGGACTGAAAAAAAAGACACTAGCATTTATCTGAAGCCAAATGAAAAAATAAAGATCTCTGGTCAACACAATGTACGATGTTTTGAGTAAATATAAACACCAGTACTATCATATTATTTTAAATTCAAACTCCACTTTTTACTTTCTATAGGGTCTAAAAGTCAGTTGCTTAAAACACAATAATGGATCACTGGTTTCGGATGTAATTTGTGACAGTGACTCCATGAAGGTGGGGAATGGTTATGTAAAATAAAATAGTTTATGTATGCTATGGAAGTTGTTAACTTAGTATTAAAGTAAATAAAATTGTTATAGAATTAAGATGTTAAATTTAAGCTCCAAGGTCACCACAAAGAAAATATCAGCAAATAAGCAAACCCATACAGACAGAATGTAGAGTACAGGTTAGCAATGGTGAGGGACAAGGGCAATGGGGAGTTAATGCAAAATGAGTATAGGGTTTCTGTTTGGGAGGAAGGGAAAGTTACAGCAACTGATGGTGGTGAGGGTACTCAATATTGTGACTCTTAATAACTCCAACAAAGGGTATGCTTGAGAGGGTTCGGAATGGGACTATTCAGGTGATATATAAATAGTGTTTTGTATACGTGTTTATTTATACAATAAAAAAAAGAAAGAAAGAGAATCTAAAGAAATAACAGCAATTAAATCTAATATATGAAACTGGATGAGACCTAAGAATGGAGGAGAAAGACTCAAAAGGACATTATTGGAACATAAGAAAAAACTGAAATGTACAATGTAAGCTCTGTATCAGCATTAACTTTCTCAAACTTAACAACTGCATTTAAGGAGATTACATAAATGAATATTCTGGTTCATAGGAAATGTATATGGAAAATTATATGTTCAAGAAGCAGAATGTGTGCAACCTGCTCTTAAATGTTCAGAAAATAGAGAAATATAGGTAGATAAATAGACATGAAGACAGATATATAAATAGAGAGATAATAGAATGATAAAGCAAAAGGGACAAAATAATAAAATTGGTGGATCTGGGTGTCTTAGGATGGGGTGATGTTGGATTTCTCTTGATGGGGTTTGTAATATTTTTGCAACTATCCTGTAACTTTGAAATTATTTCAAAATAAAGTATAAAAATGCTAATTTAGAGTATTTCCATTTGTTTGATATCTCCAGATGGAAAGTTGGCTTTTTTCCTACTATTCCCCATAGAAATATTTGCCTCTCCCTTCAATGTTTAAATGAAACAGTCTCCTGAGTCCACATAGTTTACCTCTTTTCTGCCTGCCTATTTCCCCTGCTCTGCATATTATTTTCATTCAATTTAAGGCACTTAGAACTTTTTACCTTCTATTAAAGGGATAAATATGTATATCTCTATATAATATTTTTAAAGCTTTTGGAGAACAAGTTCTATATCTGATTAATATTTGTATTACAAATTTAGTTGGAGTATTTCATGAAGCACAGTCTGACAACATGTAATTATTGGAAAGATATTTGAAATTGAAAATTGTTCCTTGTTACACTACCACAGATTCTTTAAAGTTTTCTACCTATACTAAATGACAGTTGGAATCAGGAATTGCATCATAGGAGGATGTTGTCTAGAAGTCAAAAATTCAAGAAGTGAATAAATATTTTGAGCAATGTTCATGGCACAATAGTTGTGTCCATGAATCATGGATTCATCTAGAAGGCTCTAAATGCAAGAGGGAAAGAGGACAGTTGTCATGAGGAAGTTTAGAAGTGAAGTAATCAAACAGGAGTTGGAGACTGGAAAGCACAGCCAAACACTGCCATCAATATTAAAATAAATGAATTCTTAAAATCCAGCAATCTCCTTTATCTTGACTATTCCTATTTAAATTAGAGCATATTTTGTCTCTGAATTAGTTAGCTTTCCCAAAACTAGCATTCAAGATCCATTTGATGTATGGATGCAGCATGTTAAGATGGACGCATATGAAAATGGATAGCAATGTAGATAACAAGATGATGTGGATGTCCTCACCGTTACAAGCTTGTTCCAGCAAGACTGAACAGAGTTGCTTACTGCAAGCCAATTTTTGAATGGGCAAGAATAAACACAAACTAGTTCCATATCCTCTCTTGCTTTCTGACAGCTCCTTGTCAGATTTAGGATTAATTCTAACATCTTTCACATGACCAAACAAACCCTACTGCTTATAAATTCAGCCTCAGTCCCTGTAACCCTCCTTTTTGCCCACTGTGTGTCACAGACATTCTGATATGTCAGGTCCTCAAAGAGAACAAGCCGTTTCTAGCATCAGAGCCTTTTTATGTGTTTCTCCCTCTTCCTGGAAATTCCTGTTCTCCTCCAGCTTTCTTGTTGACATCTACTGATTTCTCAATTCTCAGATGGCAAGTTGCTCCTCAGAGAAGTCTTTCTCCATTTCCAATTATAAAGATAGAATCACCTCTTATATTTGCCAATAGGATTCTATTTCCTTTTTTTGTAGGGACTTATCACAATCGGTAACACTCTATTTACCTGTGTGGTTACTTATTAAATGTTTGTCTTTCCAACTGTAATTGTCGGTTGACTTCTATTTTGCTCATGACAGTATTTTCAACATTGAGTAAATATTTAGGGTTTGGAATATTTAAAAGTAGCAGGATGGTGGAGAGTCATAGGTGGAAGATAGGGAGTGGTTCACAACATTAGTCAAAGAGGGATAAGCAAGTAACGGTAGGGCAAGAGACAAGCAGAATTTCAAATGCAAAGCATTTCAGAATATAGAGGGAGAAGGAATGCCAATTTTAATTTTTTTTTTCAGGACTTTGCCTCCCAATTGCTTCTGATCTTCCTCTTCTTTGCATTCTCAGAACCTGACCCAAATTTCACTCCCAGAAATAGTCTGATGAATAATTAAACCAAGAAAATGGTGGTCATTTTGGTAACATGAGGAAGCCAAGCCCCCAAAATAAGTCCATTGTTCATATTTAGCAAATGAGTGTTGGAGCATACCAGTGTGATCACAAATGGTTGGACCAAACATCCAGGTCTAAGAGAATTAACCTTAGTTCTGAATCACATCATTTTGGGATACTGAGGCATCAATCCTATTTTCTGCTGAGTTGGAAGTGGCACCAGAATTGGAAAGAGTTCCTAAAAGTGTGCAGCAAATGTTTTCCCAGGTGAGTGAAACTAGAGAAAACAAAGCATGGCTGCACATCCCCTTACATCAACTCTCTGTGTACTTTAAACATAATAGGCCATTAATAAACATGTTTAATACAGTTACAGTACTAAATATTTACATTAAAAATACAAGCCATTTAAAAAAAAGAAAGGGAATCAGCTGTTCAAATTTTGATCAACACACCCAGCTGTAAACTCTTTACACTGTAATAAGAAGATTTATAAAACTGCAAATCCTTTCCCCTAAAGGAAATTGCAATCACTAGGGCTACTTTATTTTATATTTTGTTATAAAATAGAATTAGGTTTCCTAAGAGAGATCATTTTCAGCATTCCTCTTTAAAAAACTTTTTCATATCCCATTAGTAGACTGTCCCCCACAGGAAAATTTATGTATTTCTCCTGTACATCTATCTTTTTTATCCCCTCCTATAGACAAACCTCCTGTGCTTGGCTATTAATGCCAAGCCATGTGGTGGGATAAACAGGCCATTAGCATTAAAAAACACACACCTCTTTTTCACTGAAAAATTCATTTTATGACAGAAGGAACCTAAAATTTGCATTTAAATAGGGATGATTCAAGTAAGATACTGCACTAGAGTTTTAAAGTATGTGATTTTTATAAGGTTGATAAATACTGCCACTGTTACAGATTTTTTTTAGAAAGAAGTCAGTGAGTGAAAGACAATTTTCCAAGCTATGCAGACTTAAGTGTGGATAATCACTAGGTTCAGGATTTTGATCCGTGTTATGTTCTCTACAAACAACAGGGACACTTTTCAATATTTAAAATGTTAAGAAATTTAAAACATGTAAAGTATTGTTAGAATCATCTTCATGCAAACTTAGTTAAATACTAAGTGTGTCTCTTATAGACTAAAATAATTTACTGTCAGTCACCTCCTAGGGTATAAAAATATGTGAATTTCTCTCTCAGTGGGTTTTGCTACTCTATAGTATCTGAAGGATAGAGTTTCTGGTACAAGCTATATATCCTGGGTGAAACCATTATCTAATTGAAGTAAACAAAAAAACACAGGTTATACCAGTTGCTCTAAAACTTTATGTTGCTTAACAATTGCATGAGAGCTTGCAAAAACAACAACAAAAAAATTCTAAATCCAGGGATTTTGATTCAGTAGATTGGGTAGAGCATAGAAAGGGCAATTCAGTGACTAGTGAGCTGGGGTGACTGTTTTCCATTCAAGGGATAGAGGATGGTAATGGGTGATGCTAAAATAGCAAAGATGTTCTAATCACTTTGTGTTAGCACAAAGGGTTGAATTGTCAAAATAGTCTCCAGGGGATAATAATTCTCATCCAACACAAGACTTGATAAATGACTCAAAAGATTCAAGGCACAAATGTAGCCTTTTTTGAAGAAGAAGAAGCAGGTAACTATAAATCACAGTTGGCAAGAAAAAACTTTCTCTTGCAGTGGGTTACATTACATTATTGGATTAACAGATAAATTCTAAATGATGTGTGCAAAAATTTAGTAGAAAAAGTGTCAGTTTCTGTGCTGCTAAAGTAAATACTGTACAATGTGTTGACACAACAGTTGGAATTTATTAGCTCACAATTTTGTGGCTAGGAGAAGTCCAAAATTGAGGTGTGTCAATGAGGTAATGCTTTCTCCCCTGAGACTGTGACATTCTGGGGCTGGCTGCTGGTGGTCCTTGGTTCTTGATTTTTCTGTCACATGGCAATGAACATGAAGATATTGCCTTCTTTCTCCTCTGGCTTCCATTGATTTCTATCTTCTCCCTATGGCTCGCTCTCTCTCTGTCCGAATTTCATTTTGCTTATAAATGACACCAGTACCCAGATTAAAGCCCAATCTAATTCACTATAACTGAGGGAACACCTTCATGAGATCCTATTTACAATGGGTCCACACAAACGAGAATGACAAAAAGACCAAAAACGTGTCGAAACTTGGGTACACAACTCAAACCACAACACAGGGTAAGCTATTTCAACTTGGGGATGTCCCAGATTTATACTCTGTTACATGAATGGACAGTGCCTACATGACTACCTCCCATTCTCCACACAGCAGTACTCTATAAAATCTACAATTCCAGCTCTATTTTTTTTTTATTAAATTCAGTTTTATTGAAATACATTCACACACCATACAATCATCCATGATATACAATCCACTGTCCACAATATGATAACATAGTTATGTGTTCATCACCACAATCTATCTCTGAACATTTTCCTTACATCAGAAAGAACCAGAACAAGAATGAAAAATAAAAGTGAAAAAAGAACACCCAAATCATCCCCCCATCCCACCCCACTTGTCCTTTAGTTTTTATCCCCATTCCTCCACTCATCCATACACTAGATAAAGGGGGTGTGATCCACAAGGTCTTCACAATCACACTGTCACCCCTTGTAATCTACATTATTATATAATTGTCTTCAGGAGTCCAGACTGCTGGGTTGGAGTTTGGTAGTTTCAGGTATTTACTTCTAGCTATTCCAATACATTAAAGCCTAAGAGGTGTTATCTATATAGTGCATAAGAATGTCCACCAGAGTGACCTCTCGACTCCATTTGGAATCTCTCAGCCACTGAAACTATTTCGTCTCATTTTGCATCCCCCTTTTTGTCAAGAAGATACTCTCAGTCCCATGATGCCGGGTCCACATTCATCCCCGGGAGTCATACTCTGCGTTGCCAGGGAGATTTACAACCCTGGGAGTTGGGTCCCACGTAGCGGGGAGGGCAGCGAGTTCACCTGTCGAGATGGCTCAGTTAGAGAGAGAGAGGGCCACATCTGAGCAACAAAGAGGTACTCAGGGGGAGACTCTTAGGCACCATTACATACAAGTTTAGACTCTCCTTTGTGGTAATGAGCTTCATAAGGGCAAGTCCCATGCTCAAGGGCACAGCACATCAAACCGCCAATCCCAATGTTTGTGACAACATCAACACCAGTCCAGGTGAGGATGTCCAACACATCCGCACCTTCCCCCAGATCCTCGGGGCTGGGGAGGGGGAGGCTGTAAATATATTTTTTATTATCTGCCCAAATTACTCTAGGATGTGTCACTATTTCACTCCAGCCTATACTAACCTACCGTATCTCACTTCCTATTCAAAGTTCCATGCAATTGTGGTGTTTGAACAAATCGACTGTAGAGTTGTACCGTTTAGAAAATTTAGATCCTGTACCAAATAGATATCTATTCCCTTGGTCTCATATGAAAGTTGAAGTTTTAAAACGCAATCAGTTTCAACCTTTACCCTTTGGCCTGGCTTGCCCTGGTCTTAACCACACCTGCTTCATTCATATCACTAATTGAAGTCTGCTCTCTTTTTCAGCTTTTTTTTTTTTCTTTTTTTTTGACAGTGGCTGTATGCACTAATACTGACATTCATATCTGCCGATCCAGCTCTATTTTTAATAGGCAATCTGCAGAGACCAGGTATATCCTGCTGAAAGCATTTACTTTTTGAAATTAGGGATTCTGTGTTCTTTACCATTAGCCTATTGACAAGAGGCCTGGTCCAAGTTACATGAAAATCTTCTGGGGGCAAGTAACACTTATTCTAGCTTTTCCAAGAAGATTCTCATCTCTAAGAGATCCTGAGTGTGCCCTCAAAATCATTTATGTCAAACAACTATCTTTCTGATATCCTCTCTTTTCAAATATCTATACTAAAACTAAGTCATGTCCCTTGAATAAAGTTTTGAAAGAGTCATTCACCTTACATGTCTGACTTAGACTTCAAGTTTTGTTTGATAATAAAAATAAAACTTTTTTTTTTGCTTATAGTAGCTAGTGTTATTAGCTAGTAGGAACTTACATGCATATGTATTTTTCGTTCATTGCATCCCACACTCTTTGCCAACATTTATTTGTTCTAGGATATGCCAATAGCTTATGTACATTTGTGGCACTAGTGCAAAATTTCAAACAATGTGTCTTTGAATTAGAAGGAACTTGATATTAAATAACTTCTTACAAGATTTTGCATGCAATGTTCTAACATATTCTTCCTGACAATATTGGGGGGTAAATATTTATTAATGTGGGTTCATTCTACCTTAATATGCCCATGAACTTAAGCACTCATCCCAGCAACCCTTTTCCCCCCATCACTATCTGCATGCTAAGTCATGTTAAATGGAATAGATAGAAGGAGGGAAAGAAAAAATAGGGTTTGGGAAATGCAATTTGAATGAAGAATTCCTGAATAAATAAAAAGAGACAAAGAAATTCACATGAATTTTTCAGCTGCACTTTATATTTTACCAAATTTCTGAACCTACATATTCACTGAGTCCTCAAAACAAGCCTATGTAATACTTATCAACCTCATTTTAGAGATGAGAAACTGAATCTTCAAGCATTTAATTAATTTCTGTAAGCTCCCACAGTTAGCAAATAGTGGAAGCGGGATTGGTCTGGGGTCTCTTAATGCCAAACCAGCCTTCTTTTCATTACAACAGCACTTTGCAATGCATGCTCTGTGAGACAGGATTGCTACAGGTTGTTATAGGATATTACAGTGAGGGGAAAAAAAGAGGCCCTGTGGTCAATTAAGTTTGACAAATGTTTAAATAAGCAAAGTTACCTATACTCCTTAACCACAGGATGCCTCATAATTTGTAATACACTATTGCAAAAGTATTGTTGCAAGAGGGAAGATGGAGAATGTAATATTTACCAATTTTATTTAACTTCGAGTTTGCTCTATGGCATATCAAACCCTACAACTAGTGTTCCTTAGAATGCTCTCTGGGCAATGCTGGGCTTTGCGTTTCTACACTCCTGATATTAGACTCTAAGTATCCGAGAAAGGAAAATATCGCTGGATCTGCAGGCTAAGAAAAAAATCTCTACTTAGGACAGTCACCCAGAACCCCATGATGAAAGAAAACAGTTGAAGTTTTTACTAACATTAGCACTTTAAGAAATTGGAAATCAACAAGTTAATGATGTCTCTGTGCTTTTGCCCTTTGTAGATGTGGACAGAATGAATGAAAGATTTGCTAAAATAGTACAAGGGCTACAAAAATAACCTGAAACTTCAATTTCAGTTTTGACAACCCAAAATGCCAGGTGTTTTGTGTCAAGCAAAGATAGATCGATTTCCAACACAGCATTTAGAGAAATTCCTCCTCCAAGTTAGTGTCACCATGCCTGAATTGTGATTTTTTTTTTTTTAAATGGAATTGCTCTCTTATCTCAGTCTGCACTCATTTTCATGAGTTTCCAAATGTCCTCTTTTTCTATTTAAGAGGAAAATGATCACTAGATGTATTGTGGTGAATTACACCTAAAAATCCAAGCCATTTCTGCAGCAAATTCTAGTGAGCTGTCCTAATACCCTTTTTTAATAAGGGTTCCACCAGTGAGATAAAAATTAAATGTTTGCCAGAGTGATGCATTAATAACTCAAAAGCTTTAATTATAGCAGTGCGCAATTTAATTAAACCCTGTATTACACACTGTTGGCCTTCATATTATGGACCCCTTGTTGAACGGTTTATAGCTGAGCTGTAAAAAATGTTATTCCATGTTTCAGAAAGTGATACAAGTTCCCCACTTGAAGAATGATAATTGTTTTCAGTTGGGAGGAAAAAAATCACTCAATACAAATCCAACATTGACAATGAAGGCACAGTATTTATTTTACTAAAAATATTTAACCACAATTCCATGATGATTACTACTACATAAATTAATAATTATAAAAATGAACCAAAGCCTGGGGTTCAGTTGCCCTCCAACCACTACGGGCGCGCACGGCCCGCGGCCTGGGGGATTGCAGCAGTAGGTCTGGATTCGAGGAGGCGCGCGCCCGACCGCAACCTCCCCTCCATCCCCGCCCCCCTTCCGACCTACCGAGCTGCGAGCAGGGATGGGAATCATGGAAGAAAAGAAAATGGTCAAGAAAGAGAAGATGGGACTCGGGCAAGATGGCGGCATAGAGAGGAGTGGAAGCTAAGTAGTCCCCCTGGAACAACTACAAAAAACCAGAAACAACTAGTAAATAATCCAGAATAACTTCGGGGGGACAAATGAGACCATCCACTCATCATGCACCAACCTGAATTGGGAGGAATGCCCGAGAACACAGCGTAAAATCTGTAAGTAAAACCTGCAGAACCAAGTCGTGAGACCCCCTCCCCCATAGCCCGAGCTGCAAAGCCTCGTGGTGCCAGAGAGAAGCTCTCTCCCAGCAAGCGAATACAGCTCAGCTGAGCTCCAACTGGGGTTTTAAGTAGCGAGTGTGAACTGCTCACTACAGGTACGCAGCCCCAAAAAACAGACAGAGGCTTTGGGTGACGACTGACCTGGGAGAGCCGGAGGGTCGCCTTGGACTGGGTCTGAAGGGGACTATCTGTTTCTTTTTCGGCTCAGTGGAGAAAGCCCCAGTCATTTTAAGTTTCCAGGGCTGTGACACAGGGAAGGGTGGAGACAGCACAAGCAGAGAGAGACACCATTGAAATGCTAATGACCTCCACCTTGGGGCTCTGTCTTCTCTAGGAGGAAAGGGGTGGGGCCCTTTCCATTCAGAACCAGACCCCAGAGCCTGGGGGAACAGGCCATACATCCTCACACCAGTCAAGAATTACAGGCTAACAGGCATCACCTGCTGGGCAGAAAAGCACAGTGACCCGAGGCATCAAAGGGTGGAGCAATTTTCTAAGACACACCCACAGGGAAACCAGATACTGAATATTTCTTCCTTCTGGGACCTGAGCCTGTTCTGGTCTGGGAAAACCTGATTTGGATAACCAAGGAAACCATGCCTAGACAACAGAAAACTACAATGTACACTAAGAAAAACAAAGTTACGGCCCAGTCAAAGGAACAAACGTACACTTCAACTGAGATACAGGAATTTAAACAACTAATGCTAAGTCAAATCAAAAAGTTTAGAGAAGATATTGCAAAAGAGATAGAGGCTGTAAAGGAAGCACTGGACATGTATACGGCAGAAATCAAAAGTTCAAAAAAACAACTAGTAGAATCTATGGAAATGAAAGGCACAACACAAGAGATGAAAGACACAATGGGAACATACAACAGCAGATCTCAAGAGGCAGAAGAAAACACTCAGGAACTGGAGAACACAACACCTGAAAGCCTACACGCAAAGCAGCAGATGGAGAAAAGAATGAAAAAGTATGAGCAACGTCTCCGGGAACTCAAGGATGAAACAAAGTACAATAATGTACGTATCATTGGTGTCCCAGAAGGAGAAGAGAAGGGAAAGGGGGCAGAAGCAATAATAGAGGAAATAATTAATGAAAATTTCCCATCTCTGATGAAAGACATAAAATTACAGATCCAAGAAGCGCAGCGTACTCCAAACAGAAGAGATATGAAGAGGCCTACGCCAAGACACTTAATAATCAGATTATCAAATGTCAAAGACAAAGAGAGAATCCTGAAAGCAGCAACAGAAAAGCAATCCATTACATACAAAGGAAGCTTAATAAGACTATGTGCAGATCTCTCAGCAGAAACCATGGAGGCAAGAAGGAAGTGGTGTGATATATTTAAGATATTGAAAGAGAAAAACCACCAACCAAGAATCCTGTATCCAGCAAAGCTGTCCTTCAAATATGAGGGAGAGCTCAAAATATTTTCTGACAAACAGACAACGAGAGACTTTGTGAACAAGACACCTGCCCTACAGGAAATACTAAAGGGAGCACGACAGGGTGATAGAAGACAGGAGTGCGTGGTTTGGAACACAATTTTGGGAGATGGTAGCACAACAATGTAAGTACACTGAACAAAGGTAACTATGAATACGGTTGAGAGAGGAAGGTGGGGAGCATGTGAGAGACCACAAGAAAGGAGGAAAGATAACGACTGGGACTGTGTAACTTGGTGAAATCTAGAGTATTCAACAATTGTGATAAAATGTACAAATATGTTCTTTTACGAGGGAGAACAAGCAAATATCAACTTTGCAAGGTGTTAAAAATGGGGAGGCATTGGGGGAGGGATGTAATCAGCATAAAATAGAGACTGTAACTAATAGAATCATTGTATTATGCTTCCTTTAATGTAACAAAGGTGATATACCAAGGTGAATGCAGATAAGAGGTGGGGGATAGGGGAGGCATGTTAGACACTTGACATTGGTGGTATTGTCTGATTCTTTATTCTATTTTGATTTAAGGTTATTTTTCCTTTTGCTGCTTCCTAGCTGTCATTTTTTTCCCTCTTTCTTTTGCCTCTCTACCTTCTTTGACTCTCCCTCCTGCCTTGTGGAAGAAATGTAGATGCCCTTATATAGACAGTGGTGAAGGTGGAGAACACATAAATGTATGACCATGCAGAAAACCATCGATTACTTGGGATGGAATGTATGGTGAGTGAACAAAACCATATTAAAAAAAAATGGGTTGATGACAAAACCTCGAGGGCAATATACTGAGTGAAATAAGCTAGACACATAAGGACAATTATTGTAGGGTCTCACTGATAGGAATTAATTATAATATGTAAACTCATAGACATGAAACATAAGGTACGAAGATATAGGACGAGGCTTAAGAATGGGGAGTGGTTGCTTAGTATGAGCAGAATGTTCAATTAGGATGAACTTAAATGTTTGGAAATGAACAGGGGTGTTGGTAGCAAGATGTGAGAATAACTAACAGCACTGAATGGTGTGTGAATGTAGTGGAAAGAGGAAGCTCAGAGTCATATATGTCACCAGAAGGAAAGTTGGAGGTCAAAAGATGGGAATGTATAAAACTGAATCCTATGGTGGGCAATGTCCATGATCAACTGTACAAATACTAGAAATCACTTCCATGAACCAGAACAAATGTATGACAATACAATTAGAAGTTAATAATAGAGGGGCATATAGGGAAGAACTATATACCTATTACAAACTATATACTACAGTTAGTAGTATTTCAACATTTTTTCATAAACAGTAACAAATGTACTATTCCAATACTACGAGTCAACAATTGAGGGGGGTTGGTTAGGGAAAGTGGAGGATTAGAGTTTCCTTTTCTTTTTTTCTTTTTTCATCTTTCACTTTATTTCTTGTCTGGAGTAATGAAAAGTTTCTAAAAATTGAACAAAAATTAAGTGTGATGGATGCACAGCTGTATGAGGGTACCCAGTGGCAAGTGATTGTACACTTTGGAACTTTGGATAATTGTATGGTATCTGAACAATCTCAATAAAAATGAAAAAAAAAAAAAAAAATGAACCAAACCAAAAGTAAACATGGGAAAAGCACAGATGTAAAATGGTGGAGTGGGAAGTTTTATGGATTGCTCTCTCCAGCCAGAAAAAATGAATTAACTGGAAGAGGGGCTTGCAATTAACTAGGGGGTAGCCTGGGAACTAGACCGGGCATTTTGAACAACTGTGGGAGTGCCAGGCAATGGGAAAGGCTGCTGAGAGTTCAGCTTTTATAAGTGAAACCTTGAGCCAGTGGCCAGCCCCCGTCAGTCACACCACTGCAAAGGCTATGTACACAGCGGTGGCTGCAGAAACATGCCCAGATTCTGGGAGCTGCTGGCTGAGGCAAGGATGGCAGAAAAAAGCTTGTCCTCCAAAAGTCATGGATGAAGGTTGAGGTTGGTCGGGGATCCCTGAGATCCCAGCGTGGATGATGACCTGGTTTTGGCCCTCCGGGCATCAGCAGCTTCCATGTCCCACCAGCATCTGCCAGGACTTAAAGAACCAGTGCACCTTTTATTCATTAGTTTTACTTCTTTTATGTATGGGGTTTCTTGTTCGGTGGACCCTTCAGGGCCCAGCATGAATTGTTTGGCCCTTGGTTTGGCCTTCTGATCAGCAGTGACTTAGGGCCTCATACAGGATCTATCTGGACATAAAGAGCCAGTGAACCTTTATTTTGATGTTCTTTCTTTTGTGTGTGGGTGTTTTCTGATCTGACAGATCCCCGAGGGATTAGCACAGACACTAGCTTAGGTACTGGCCGTCTGCCGCAGCAGCTCCTAGCCCTGCAGTGGCATCTATCAGGTGTAAAGGGCCACAGCACCTCTTTTAATTGGTAAGATTCTTTCACTTGCTGCTGTTTTTTGGTCTGGCAGATCCCAGAGGAAACACCATGGATGTGAGTTGGTTTCAGCCCTCTTGGCAGCACCAGCTTCAGGCTTCACACCAACATCTACCAGATGAGAGAAACAGTACAATTTTTTTTTTTTTTTTTTTTGGCTGGTTTTCTTTCCTTCTCTCTCTCTCTCTCTTTTTTTTTTTTTTTTTTTTTTTTGTTTCTTTGGCCTGAAGAGCCAAGGAAGATGCTGACCACTGTTTCAGCCTCAACAGCAGTGCCGTCTTCCCCCTGGCATCTGACAAATGACTTGGAGAGACAGATCAAAATTTTTTGAGAATGTTTTTCTCTGTTTGTTAGCATTTATTTTGCTTATTTTTCTTTTCCTTTCCCTCCTTTCTTTCTTGCTTTCCTTGTTTTTCTTTTACCTTTATTTCTCTTTTTTGTTCTTGATTTGGCAGATTGAAGAGTGGGAGAACTAGATTTCCAGAGTAACCACAGAATTACATTCAGAATATCCAGTTCCCCATTAAAAAAATTACAAAAAATACAAAAACATACAAGGAGACAGGAAAGTATGACCTATTCACAAGAAAAAAAATTATGAAAACTATTCTGGAAGAAAGTCACTCTCTGGATATACTGATGAAAGATCTTAGATCCACTCTCTTCTCTAGGATCAATGAAGTAAAAGAAAACATGTACAAATAACTAAAGGAATAAGAAAAACAATGTGTGCACAAAATGAGAATTTCAATAATGGGATAGACATTATAAATTAGAAACAAATGGAAATCCTGGAGCTGAGGATTACAATAACTGAAATGAAAAATTCAGCAGATATGGTCAACAGTAGACTGGATGAGGCAGAAGAAAGGATGAGAGAACTTCAAGGTAAGAGAATTGAAATTATCCCATCTGAGGAGGAAAAAAAAAAAAAACAGAATGAAAATTAAAAAAAAGTAAAGAAAAGAACATAGTCTCGGTAATCTGTGAGTATACCAGTATATACATCATAGGAGTTCCAGAAGAAGAGGGAGATAAAGAGGCTTTAAATATATATATATAGCAATCACTGACAACTTCCCAAATCTGATGAAAGATGTGAATATACAAATCCAAGAAACTCAACAAAACACCAAGAAGGATGAAAACAAAAGGATCTACACTGATGCACATTATAATACAATGTTGAATACTGATGAGAAAGACAGAAACTTGGAAAAAGCAAGAGAGAAGCTGTGCTCTACATATAATGGACCCGTAACAGGACAGATATCCAGTTTCTCATCAGAAAGCACTGAGAACAGAAGGCAGTGGGAAGACATATTTAAGGTGCTGAAAGAAAAACAAGTTACCCAAGAATGATATAGCAGGCAAAGCTGTCCTTCAAAAATGGGAGGAGGGGTCTCTACTGGAGACTTTAAAAAAAAAGTTACACACTAAATTTATTTCTCAGAAACTTAAATCTTCCAGAATGTTCCTATGCCAGGTAACTCCCCAAACCCAGAGGCAACAGCCTCTTCAAGAACATCAACTAGATGAAGCCCCTTACACCATAATGTCATCGCTCCTTTTTAGTATGTATGAACATGTTAGGGTGATCACTACTCAGATATCCCTTAAGATTGAGACAGTGATCAAACAAGAGGGAGGGTTAGCAACAAACAAGATAGGATTTAACAAAGGATTATGAGTACTGAATCTTCATGTAAATATATATATATATATATATATATATATAGTTAGTCTCTATAGCATTAGAACAGCTAGAAGGAAATAACTGAAATGGTGGAACAGTAACCCATAGCATTCTTTGAAATTTGCCTTTATAATGACTTGTTAAATTGTACTTTGAAAGCTATCACTTTTCTGAATATAAGTTATATTCCTCCATAAAAATGTTAAAAAATGGGGAGAGATTAAGAAGTTTATGAATAAACAAAAACTGAGGGAATTCATTTTTTTTACCACTAGACCAGATCTACAAGCAATGCTAAAGGGAGTCATTCAGGTACAAAAGAAAGAATGCTAAATAGTAATAGAGTCTTTATGAATAGATAGAGACCTCTAGCATAGGTAAACATATGGATGAATATAAATACCAGTATTATTGCATTTTTCATTTGTAATGCTGTTCTTTACTGCTTATGTGGCTTAAAATACAAATGCATAAAAAACAAGCACGGAGAATTTCCAGGGAAGATGGCAGAGAAGGGAGCTTCAAGATTCACCTCTCTTCCAAAAACAGCTAGCAGGCAGGCAGGAAGTGTCTGAAACAAATGTTCTGGGGCTCTAGGGGTCAGGGGATCATTGTACAGCATGCAGGGAAGAGTGGGACAAGGGGACTGAGAAACTGCAGGAAGAACCTTGTAATTCATTCCATGGCTGCTGCCACTGCCCATCCTCAACTTATGAGGTGAGCCCCCCAGGCCCAGTTCCTTGCTGGCTGCTGAAGACTGAGAGGGACGTGGAAGCCCTCCTTCCCAAGAATTGGAGGTGGGGGATGGAGGTGGCACAACCAAGTGCTGATCATGACTTTTGATCAGTGAATTTAGATTGCTGGGTCCTGGTTCTGAACTGCTATTTTAGCCTGCCCCAGACATAGACTGCCTTGGCCATTGTTTCAAAACCACCAACAACAGGGGCAAAGGCAGTGGAGGTTTAAAGAAGCAGGGACTCCTTAGGGCTGTGGAGAACAGTTTGCTGAAGAGTGCCAACTGATGGGCAGGCCAGAAAACTACAGCTTTGGGGAGCCATCAAAAAGGCGTTGGGAGGTCTTTCCTGACCCTCTACCCAGGGCTCTTTGGAGCTGGTTTGCACCCCCTTCATAGGCCCTGGCACTGTTTATACTGGGAAGTACTGACTTGGGATAGTCCCCTCTGGGGTGGCACTCCCCCCAGAATTTTCCCTCCAGGCAAAAGCAGGAAAGGAGAGTAAAAAAAACAAAACAAAAAAACAAAAAAAACAAAAAACTAAACTAAAGCAACAAAACAAAAAAACAAAACAAACAGAACAGATCAATATTCAGTATTCTCAGAGAAGGAACAGAGGAAACGAAACTTTCTCCTTCTGGTGAAACAATTGCACCAAGAGTGCAATCTTAAAATTTGTACCACATATCCAGGACAAGAATCAGATAAAGAAGAGATGTATAAATCTGATCAGTTAGACACAGGGCAATTCCAAAAGTCTACAATATGTTGACCCAAGTGTCAAAAAAAAAACTAACACAAAGCCAATCAACAATAAATCCTAGGCAATAGAGAGAAACTGACATTCAGAATAAACTCATTAAGATTGAACCAAGTGGGGAAAAAAGAGTAACACAAAGTCAATCAACAATAAAATCCTAAGCAAGAGAGAGAAACTGTTACAGTTTGCTAAAGCTGTTGAAAGGCAAAATACCAGAAATGGGCTGGCTTTCATAAAGAGGTTTTATTAAGTTAAAAGTGTACAGTTCTAAGGCAATAAAAGTGTCCAAATTAAAGCACCATCAAGAGGATAGCTTCACTGAAGAAAGGGCGATGGCATCTGGGGTTCCTCTGTCACATGGGAAGGCACGTGGCAATGTCTGTTGGTCCTTCTCTCTGAGGTTCCAGTTTCAAAATGGCTTTCTCCAAAATGTCTCTAGGCTTCTATCTCTCTTAGCTTCTCTCAGCTCCCTGCTTGGTTCATCTATGATGTTTCTCTCTAAGCATCTGGGAGTCCTCTCTGAGCTTCTCCAGGGCAAACTCTGGGCTTTATCACTTAGCTTAGCATCTCTCCAAATGCCCTTCTATCTGAAGCTCCCAGCATCTCCAAGTGTCTGGGTCTGAGAAGTGATTAGCTTCTCCCAGGGGAAAACTCTGGATTACATCCCTTAGCTTCTCTCCAAAATGTCTCTCTCAGCTTCTCTGACCTCCTTCTCTCTGTGAGCTCTCTTAAGGGATGCCAGTGATCTAATCAAGACCCACCCTGACTGGGCAGGGTCACATCTCCATGGAAATAATTTAATCAATAGGTCTCACCCACAGTTGGGTGGAAACAGTCAATCAAAAGGTCCTACCCCACAAGACTGGGTTAAAAGATCATGGCTCTTCTGAGGTCTATAAAGCTTCAAATCAGCACACAGACCTTCAGAGTAAACTCTTCAAGATAATCAGATGCCTAGACATCAGCAAAAAATTATATGCCATACTAAGAAATAGAAAGACATAGTCCAGTGAACGGAACAAAATAAAACTTCAGAAGAGACACAGAATTTGGAATAACTAAACAAAGATGTTCAAACAAATCTCCTATATTAATTCAAGGAGATGAAGGAAAATATGGCCAGTAAGATAAAGGTTATTAAGGAGACACTGGGTTAGCATAAAGAATTCAAAAGTATGAAAAGAAGCATAACAAAACATCTGGGTAGAAAGGCACAATAGAAGAGATGAAAAATATGCCAGAGACATGAAACAAAAGATTTGAACAGGCAAAAGAAAGAATTGGCAAATTGGGAGATGGGACAACAAAAATCTTACAGAAAGAAGAACAGATAAAGAAAAGAATGGAAAAAAAAAAAATAAGCAGAGTCTCAGAGAAGTGAATGGCATCATGAACCACACAAATATACATGTCATGGGTGTCCCAGAAGAAGAAGAGAAGAGAAAAGAGGCAGAAAGAATATTTGTGAAAATAATGGCTGAATTTATGATAGGCATAAATATACATGTCCAAGAAACACAGTGTTCTCCAAATAGAAAAAAATTGAATAGACAACTCCAAGACATACTAATTAGAATGTCAAATTCCAAAGACAGTGAAAATCCTGAAAGCAGCAAGAGAAAAGCAATTAGTCATATACAAGTGAAACACAATAAGATTAATTGCCGATTTCTCATCAGAAACCATGAAGGCAAGAGAAAAACTGCCAGGCAAGAATTATTTGTCCAGTAAAACTATACTTCAAAAATGAGGGAGAGTTTAAAATATTCACAGATAAACAGAAACTCAGAGAGTTTCTTATTATAGTTCTATAAGAAATACTAAAGGAAATTCTGCGGGCTGAAAGAAAAAGACAGGAGAGAAAGACCTGGAGTAGAGTATAGAAATGAAGATTATCAGTAAGGGTAACTAAAAGGGTAAAATGAGAGAAAAATAAGTTGTGACATATAAGAACCAAAGGCTAAAATGGTTGAAGTAAGTACTGCCTTCACAGTAACAATATTGAATGTTAATGGATTAAACTTCCCAATCCAAAGACACAGGTTGGCTGGATGGATGAAAAAGTATGTTCCATCTGTATGCTGTTTACAAGAGATTCACCTTAGACACAAATAGGTTGAAAGTGAAAGGTTGGAAAAAGATATTCCACACAAAGGTTAAACAAAAAAGAGCTAATGTAGCTATATTAATATCAGACAAATTAGACTTTAAATGCAAAACTCTTGTAAGAGATAAGGGACACTCTATGTTAATAAAAGATGCTATGCACTAAAAAGAAATAACAATCATAAATGTTTATGTACCAAACCAGCAAACAATAGCAAAACTGGAGGGAGAAATAGATGTCTCTATACACCACTCTCATTAATAGACAGAACATCTAGACTGAAGATCAATAAGGACACAGAGAACTCGAATAATGTTATAAATGTTCTAGACCTAACAGATATATACACAGAATACTGTACCCCAAAGCGGCAGGATATACAATCTTCTCAAGTACTCATGGATTATTTTCCAGGGAAGATCACATGTTGCATCACAAAACAAGCCTCAGTAAAATTTTAAAAGGTTGAAATTATACAAAGTGCTTTCTATGACTATAATGGAATGAAGCTGGAAGTCAATAACAGGTAGGTCAAAGAAGAAATAGCAAAAGAAATCAGTAAATCCATACAGGGGAAAAAAAAAACATTATTGCTGCATTGATGCAGAAAAGGGCATTTTGCAAAATCTGGCACCCTTTTTTGATAAAGGCTCTCAAAAGAATCAGGTATAAAAGGAAAATTTCAGTGTGATAACGGGTATCTATGAAAAACCCACAGCTAACGTCCTACTTAATGGTGAAAACATTACAGCCTTAAGATTAGGAATAAAGAACAGAGTGCTTACTCTTGCCACCACTTTTCAATACTGTACTAGAAGATCTAGTTAGAGCAATTAGGCAAGATAAAGAAATAAAAGGTACCCAAATATGAAAAGAAGAAATTAGACTATCTTTATTTGCAGATTAGATAATTTAATATATTGAAAAATCCAAGGGAATACAAAAGAAAACTACAAAAGCTAACAAATTATTTCAGCAAAATGGCAGGATACAAAATCAATACACAAAATTCAATTGTGTTCCTAAATACTAGAATGAACAATCTGAAGAGTAAATTAAGAACATAATTCCATTTTTAATAGTACCTGAAGGAATAAAATAACTCAGATTCAGATATTGAGGGTTCAGGGACCACACTATGAGAATTATTGACATAGAATAAGCAAAAACATATGACTACTTTATAGCACATTAATGCCACTGCAGATATGGAAAGAAAGAGAGAATCTAAAGGATGCCAGGATAAATCATAAGTGAAGGTGAAATTTAAACGTATATATACCTCAGAGAAGGACATTTTCACCAGCAATACTTTGTTTCTTCATTGTTACTCTCCCTATCACCATAATTATTTCCTTGAAGAGAGAAAAGAAAGCATCAGAGCAGGCTTTAGGTGTTTACCCTTTCAATTTGCTGATCTAATCTTTTTCCAAGATTTCTATGTATCTCCCCAGTACAACACTAACTCATGTAAATTTGAACATCTATGGTTTGTACTTCCCCTGGTTTGAGGAACATTTTAGGTTTTGTAGAATCCAGTAAAATTTATTAAAAATACTAAATAACAGCCATTTTAAATGCTAAAAGGAAAAGAAAAAATACTCTGCTTTTCTCTTATATTCTAATTACAGGACCCTCAACCATCACCAAGCAAGAAATGCGAATGCCTATAGAATGCCTACTTGTTCTTTGAGATTATGGGAGGCTTTTATAGGGAATTAAGGGACTTCCGAGGACAATTTAGTTATTTAGGGATTGAGGTGGGATTGGCAGGATGGAAGGAGACCACCAGTCTGAGGATCTTTTCTGCTTATATAGATCAACTAAGATTTTAGTAGATGGACCATCTACTTCACTTCCAGATAAAGCCCCTGATCAACTAACCTACACCATAGGTCTCTGCGAGTCTGACTCTTTTGATTGCTCTTTTGACTCTGCTGTCCATTATGGTAACCATGCCCACCTTGACTTCGGCATTTAGTTGCTGCCATTTGGCTCCTGTTAGCACAGTATCTGATAAGATGATTTCCATTGCACTTAAGGAACCCAAGTCAGTGGCAGAAGTTCCCACTGTAATATCTGAAGTACAGAGAACGGCAACCACACAAATCTTCAAGGATTCTGGGGCTCCTGTCACACATTTATTTCTTGCAATCATGCTGAAAGTTGCATCCTCCACCCACTCATAAGGTGGATGAACAAGTCTTAAATGATGAATCCCATTTAACATTCCAATATCCCTAAGCCATTGGTTAAGTTCTTCTACATTATATCAACACAGTTCTGCATTTCAACTTCATTCAGTGTAGGCCACTTTTACTCCATGTTTAAGCCAACCAAATAAGTAAACTGTTAGAGCCCTTTCTAACACTTCAAGCTACAACACTGAATCCAGAATCCCTGCTTAGTGGGCCTATTATCAATAAACTCAACCTCATCTAAATTTATAGTCCATCTACCATTATTCTCTAAACTTAACATTCATTCCTACACATACTCCCCTGATTTCTGTCTGTATAAATTGGAAAAATCATGCAGTAACCTCATAAGTCACACTTTTTACCTCAACATTCAGGGACTGTTGGGACTTCAAACTAGTTATAGGTCTGGAAGCAAAGAGGGTGACAGGGATGGGTATTGAGAGGAATCATCAGTGCCTTGCAAGTCACCTACCTCAGGGAATTCTGTTACAATTTCATTGGGGAAACGGTTAATCTCCTTAGGTGGAGGTGGGAAGGCTGGGTCCTAAAGAATGTGACAATCCCAATAAGAAGAGGTTGTGGACAGAGAGTACAATATGATTGCCCAGAATTTGATTAATATTATTGTGAGCACTTGAGAAAAAAGTGTATCCTGCTGTTGTTGGATGTAATGTTCTATAAATGTCTGTCAAGTCTAGTTCATTTATCATAGAATTCAACATCTCTGTTTCTTTAGTGATCCTCTTTCTACATGTTCTATCCATTGATGAGAGTGGTGTATTGAAGTCTCCAACTATTATTGCAGAGGTATCTATTTCTCCTTTCAGTGATTGCAGTGTTTCCCTCATGAATTTTGGGGCATTCTGGTTTGGTGCATAAATATTTATGACTGTTATGTTTTCTTGATGAATTGACCCTTTTATTAATATATAGTGTCCTTCTTTGTCTCTTTTAATTGTTTCACTTTTGAAGTCTAACTTGTCTGATATTAATATAGCTACTCCCGCTTTTTTCTGGTTGCTGTTTGCATGAAATATCTTTTTCCAACCTTTCACTTTCAGTCTATGTTTGTCCTTGTGTCTAAAGTTAGTTTCTTGTAGACAGCATATAGATGGGTCCTGTTTTTTAATCCATTCTGCCAGTCTGTGTCTTTTTATTGGGGAGTTTAATCCATTTACATTTAGTGTTATTACTGTAAGGGCAGTACTTCCTACAACCATTTTGTTTTTTGGAATTTATATGTTATTTTTTCCTCTCCTTTTACCTTTCCTGATAATCTTCATTTCTGCACTCTTCTCCAACTCTCTCTCTCCTGTCTTTTCCTATCAGCCTGTAGCACTCCCTTTAGTATTTCTTGTAGTGCCAGTCTCTTATTCACAAACTCTCTCAGTGTCTGTTTGTCTGAAAATGTTTTAATCTCTCCCTCATTTTTGAAGGAAAGTTTTGATGGATATAGAATTCTTGGTTGGCAGTTTTTCTCTTTCAGTATCTTAAATATATCATGCCACTGTCTTCTTGCCTCTATGGTTTCTGCAGAGAAATCTGTACATAGTCTTATTGACCTTCCCTTGTAGGTGATGGATTGCTTTTCTCTTGCTGCTTTCAGAATCCTCTCTTTGTCTTTGACATTGGACAATCTGACCAGTAAGTGTCTTGGAGTAGGTCTATTGGGATCTATTCTATTTGGGGTACATTGTACTTCTTGAATCTCTAATTTTCTGTCTTTTATAACAGTTGGGAAATTTTCAGTGAATATGTCTTCTATTACTCTTTCTGCCCCCTTTCCCCTCTCTTCTCCTTCTGGGATACCCATAACACATATATTTGTGCGTTTCATGTTGTCACTCAGCTCCCTAAGACCCTGCTCATATTTTTCCATTTTTTTCACCATCTGTTCTTTTGTGTATATGAATTCGAATGACCTGTCTTCCAGTTCACTGATCCTTTCTTCTGCCTGTTCAAATCTACTGTTGTGTCCCTCCATTGTGTTTTTCATCTCCTCCATTGTAGCCTTCATTCCCATGAGTTCTGCCATTCGTTTTTTTAAGTTTATGAATTCTTCTTTATGGTCAGCCAGTGTCTTCTTTATATCCTTCAGCTCTTTTGCTATAACTTCCTTCATTTCATCAAATTTATTTAGCATTAGTTGCCTCCACTCCTGTGTCTCAGCTGAGCTATTAGTTTGTTCCTTTGGCTGGTCCATGTTTTTGTGTTTCCTGGTATGGCTTGTTATCTTAAGTTGTCTAGGCATCTGATTTTCTTGATTAGTTTATTTTGGAGCTTGTTTTCTCTTTTACCTAGTGGTTTTCTTGTTGGTTGGCTTTGTTCTCTGGCCTCTGTTATTCAGTTCAACTTATTCTAGACCTCTAACTTAGGTTCTACTTAGTTGATCAGAATTTTTCCCCTCTTGTTTTTTCTGTTTCTTGCTCTGCCTCTATGTAACCTTTTTGTGAGTGGGTCTCCTCAGATATGGTTGACCCTAGTCAGATTTTCCCAGTCTAGTGAGGCCCAGGTCTCATTGGGAGGGTATGGAGTTTTCCTGAGAATGAGACCCTCCTATGAGGCCCTTAGAATTGGTGCTTTTCCTCTCCTGTCCAGCATGTGGCGCTGGCCAGCCCGCAGCTCCCCCACCAGTGTAAGGAGGTGTGGAGACTTTAGTTCTCCTGGTGACTCTGATCCTGTCAGGGGCATGGCTGACTGAAGCCAGAATCTGAATTCCAGCCCCTGGGGTCTGAATTCCCAGAAGGAGGACTGCCAGTTGAGCTGGACCTCCCTCCACTCTCCCAATCCTCAGAACTCTAGTTGTCTCTCAGGGGCACTATTCCCTTCTCCTCTCTCCTCTTTGGGGCTTCTCCAGTAGATTCCTTGGTCAGCCTGAGTTGCCAATTAAAGATGGGGGTGGAGGCCTTCAGTAGGGAATAGGGAATTCAAAGACACTGTGGGTACTCTGTTTCCCCCAAGCCCAGCCTAGTCCCTCAACCTGGGCTTTCTGATAGAAAATAACCACATATATTACTTTTAGATTTAAAAAAAAAAAAAAAAAAAAAAAAAAAAGTAGAATAGAAATCAAGAAAAAGAAAAATGGGAAAAAAAAAAAAAAAGAGTCTCTTTTAAAAGTCTTTCCCCAGCCTGGAAGTTTTCTCAGTGTCAGAATAGAGCATTTAAAGATATGCTTTGGGCTGTTGTCTGATAATTACTCTCCAACCCCTTCAGTTCCACCCCTGCTGGGGCTATTGAAATGCAAAAAGATAAGGGAGCAGTGAGAAGCCAGAAGGGACAAAATGTAGGGGAAAAAAAGTGGCTTTTTTGGAGTCTGGGAATGGGTGCCCGCTTTTACGTGCCCCCACTTCTCAGAGCCCAGCCCTTCTTTAGCACCCCAGCTCCCAAAGTTAGTTAATTAATTTGTTAATTAATTCTGCAGTTGAGGCTGGGCCGAGCCTCCCTTCTTGTCCTCAGCAGATTGCTGTTTTTTGGTTTTTTTTTCCCCCACCTTTCAGGGAGCTGGCAGCAAGACAGTCTGTGAGGTCTGGGTGGGGAGGGGCGCCAGACCCCTGGTCCGGGGAACTTACAATGTTCGCTACGATCTCAGCTTTTCCTCCAATTCCAAACTTGTGTCCAATGTGTGACTGGTTACTGGAGACCCCGAAAACACTGTTTCATATAGTTCTTGGGTAATTGCCAGCTGCTCTAGGGGAGAGATGAAATTCTGCTCCTCACCACTTCGCCATCTTGCCCCGCCCCCTGATTAATATTATTTTGATTTGAAAATTAGTTGGAGAAAACCAAGTCTTCAACATCATAGTCTTTCTTTTCATTTATTTCAATTTTTTTTTTAATTTCCTTCAAGCAAAATTCAATAATTCTGGCTATAAATTATTCATACCTGTGCCCATAGTTTTCTAAGTATTTTTATTGCTACAGTAAAAGCAGATTAATTTTCAATTATATTTTGTACCTGATTATTTCTTGTGTAATGAGAAATGATTATTTTGGGATTGGTCGCTAAACAGAAATTTCACTTAAATGCTTTTCACTTAAGAATCATTTTGGCTATTGCTTTGAAATAGTTATTCTTCTTATATAAAGAGAGCATACCTGTAATCTTAAGTGAGTTTGTGTTTATATACAAAATGAAAGTATCTTTTCAGAAAAAAATATATTTTTTTCTGTATAGATGTTGGTAATTTTTCTCCCTGTTTATTGATGCTATTGATTATATAAATTACTTTGCTGGTATTGTTTGAATTGTTGAATCTTATTTTTAATAGTCCATTTTTTAGTGATAGTCTGTTATAACTCAAGGACTCCATAAAATTATTTTTGAAAATAATTATAATGAGAAAATTTTGATATGTGACAGACGTATTTGAGACCCCCACTACCCACTTAAGTTAGGCAACAATATTGTTTTCACTTAAGAAAGAATAAACTGATACTGCCAAATATTTACTTAGCTAACATATCAAATTCATGTACCTTTAACGTTAAATTCTGAATTCTATCACTTTTTCTCTTTGAAGTCTACTGCTTTTTTCTATATTGTGATAACTTTTAAACATCCTCCAGCAAAGCGACCTGCCCAAGAAGTTTCCAAGATGGAGTTAACAGGTAATTCCTATTACTATTTTTACTCCTGATATAAGAGAAAAGCAAAATAACTTTTAAAATGCATTCAATTCTTATAGCAAACATTGGTATGCAGATATAGAGGTTGAACAAATACTACCCAAATATAGTCTGATTTTATTTTACTTAGGAATGGGAATATAGGCATGCTAAGTGATTAATATTGAACCAACCCTAAGCCTTTCAATGTGATTAAGATAACAATTCACCGCAAATTCATATATGCAGTTATTTCAAAATCACAACACCATACCTATTTTTGTGAACTTAATAGAATTATCCTAATAATAACTATACATAGGAAGAACATGGAAAATGTTGAAAACAAGTAAGTTAAAATAAAGGAGTCCTCCTCGTCTTCCTTCTCCTCCTTCTTCTTCTTGTTCCAATAATTAAAACTATTGATTAGTATAGCAGACACAGACAGATGGATTAAAAATGGAACAAAATAAAATAAAAATCAATATTAAAATCTACATTGTTTTTTATAAAAAGTAAGTTAGATTACGACTTTATATTTTACACAAAAACAATAACAGGCAGACTAAATACTTAATTTTGAGACATAAAAGAGAAGAAATTTGCAATACATTAAGAACAGTATGATAGGAAAGATTAATCTGTATTTAAAAAAAGTCTTCCCAGAGATTATGAAAATAATGATATAAGAAAAATATTTGCAACATATTATAGCAAGAATATTTCTTTCACTTTAAACATGAGTCTTTAAAGAAATTGGAAAAAATTATATAATCTGCAATTTAAAAATGGACAAATATCTTAAAAAGTTTAATTATTTTTAAAGGGAAAATACCCATGAAAGTATGCAATTTTTAAATTCATTATAAATCAAAGTAACAAATGAAATGATGATAAATTTTTATTGTAAATTGGTAATGAGTAGAAACAATGATATGTCCAGTGTTTTGAAGGCCTTAGGAAATGTCCAAATACATGAATTCCCAAAGGGTCAATTTTTTTTTTCCATTTGCATTCATTTTACTTCTTGAAAGTGAGCCAAGGTCAATGGCCTGTTTTCCACCAAGAATTAACTCTACATTTCATATAGCTCAATATAGTAAAAGAAAATATCTCACTGTTGATTAATGTCAATTGTCATGAAATTCCAAAAAATTACCTACTTGTTAAGACTATACAATTTAATAATAATAGTAAACATTTATGGAACGCTATATATCAGGCACCATTCAAAGTATTTCACATGCATTAATTCATCAATATTCATAAAATTTAGACATTATACTTAGTATTATCAACCACATTTTATAGATGAGAAAACTGAGAAACTGACAGTTTAAAAATCAATTCCTAGTTAATACTTTAAGTGTGTGTTAAAGATACATGATAAAGATAAAAGACAAGTATGTTTTTGCTTTATTATATTGATTTCTATTTATGGATGTTTTTTTTTTTATTAAATTCAGTTTTATTGAAATACATTCACACACCATACAATCATCCATGGTATACAATCCACTGTCCACAGTATGATAACATAGTTATGCGTTCATCACCACAATCTATCTCTGAACATTTTCCTTACATCAGAAAGAACCAGAACAAGAATAAAAAATAAAAGTGAAAAAAGAACACCCAAATCATCCCCCCATCCCACCCCATTTGTCCTTTAGTTTTTATCCCCATTTTTCTGCTCATCCATACACTAGATAAAGGGGGTGTGATCCACAAGGTCTTCACAATCACACTGTCACCCCTTGTAATCTACATTATTCTATAATTGTCTTCAGGAGTCCAGACTGCTGGGTTGGAGTCTGGTAGTTTCAGGTATTTACTTCTAGCTATTCCAATACATTAAAGCCTAAGAGGTGTTATCTATATAGTGCATAAGAATGTCCACCAGAGTGACCTCTCGACTCCATTTGGAATCTCTCAGCCACTGAAACTATTTCGTCTCATTTTGCACCCCCCTTTTGGTCAAGAAGATACTCTCAGTCCCTTGATGCCGGGTCCACATTCATCCCCAGGAGTCTTATTCTGCATTGCCAGGGAGATTTACACCCCTGGGAGTCGGGTCCCATGTAGGGCGGAGGGCAGCGAGTTCACCTGTCGAGATGGCTCAGTTAGAGAGAGAGAGGGCCACATCTGAGCAACAAAGAGGTACTCAGGGGGAGACTCTTAGGCACCAAAGGGTCAATTTTAAGAGAAAAATCTGAAGTCAGATAGCACAAAGTACTGGTAAGACTTTAAAAATCTTAAACAAAGTATACAGACTTGATCCATTTCCCCTTTTCAAGGAATACATCCTAAGAAAATGGTCAACATATCCTCAAAGATCTATATATATGCAATATTCATCATTCATTGTATATAAAATTTAATAAGTTGGAGAAAGATTGCATATCCAATAAAAAGTGATTGGATAAACAAATCCTAATATATTAATAAAAAGAAATACTCAGCTAGTATCTCCTAAAAGGAGATAAACAATGAAGTTGAAGAAATTAATGACACATAATTTCCTTAATATTTTGCATTAGTCTTAAACATGACTGAAGGCATTTTTGTTTTAATAACCTTTAATTTTTTTTTTCCAGAAAGTAATGCAGGTTAATTATAGATACTTTAAAAATCACAGGTAAGCCTATAGAAGAAAATTAAAATCACTCAGGGAAAAAACAGCATAAACATTTATGTGTACATACATATGTATTGTCAAAACACAGAGAAAAATAAATTGATAATAGTCCAATTTAAATTAGAAAAATGATGCAAATTATTTTATTGCATTTTCCTTTCTTTTGACTGGACAACAATTTATTTTATGTACCAGTATCACCATAGAGTCCATTTTAAAGTTAAGACTAATATAAATTTAAAGTGATCATAAGGCTATGCCATTTGTGGCTTCAGCAAACACCTGGGTGATGCTGGAGGCAGGGAGCCAAAAACTTTCCATGCTGCCATTTGTTGAAAGGACATTCTCATTTGAAAGAATTCCAAATTTTATAAAATTGCATGATGAGGACTTTTCTACTACCGCTTTTCAAAAAAAATGAAACTTACTTTGAAGTAGACTTTTGAGGAGTTGGTAATGCAAGAGGAAGAATCCACTTAAGAAAGTATACAGAATTCTGTATTCTAAGAGGAATGAAAATTGCTCAAAGATGAAATAACTTGGCTCAGGATGGGAGTGGGGGACTGAATTTTGGAACTAAGAGTCAAGGGCCCTTAGAGTAAGTATATGTGAGCTGTGAACTCATAGTGAGTCTTAAAGCAATCATTTTATCTTTCTGCATTTTCATTTATTGTCCGTAGGATTGGTTCATTGGGTGTGTGACATATTCTCCTTTTCTATAGTTCCATCGTTTAATACAACCCTCTCTTTCCATCAGACAAACATAACTCATTTCTCTTCTCTTGCACATATACAGTATTATTCCAAGTTCATGAAATACCTCAAAAGCAATATTCACTGCATGTTATCAGTTTCTGAATATGAAATGACATATGTGTGCATACAAATGTTTACAATGCTTTTCTGATAGAATTACTATAAATGACTTTTACCTTCTTTGTATTCATCTCTAATGTTTAAGTATCTGAAATTAGATTGTACTGCTTAGTAAATAAGAGTAACATATTTATATGAGAAACATGTGGGATGCTTAAGTAAAACATTAAGTAAATCATGTCAGTTTACAATAAAAAGTTAATGAAATTAGAAAATACTCCATTAAATACACATTCTGTGTTACGCTCACTCAGAATGCTAAAAAAATACAAGTAGGTCAATTTTCATAACATTTCTTTCTATTCTATCAAAAAATTACATATGCCTAGTTATCTGCAATCTTAAGGAAAACAGTACATACATTTTTCTTATTTTGTGATCATCTTGGGTTCAAAGGAGGCTACCTCTTTTTAGTAAGAAAGGTTACTTGTCAATAGAAAAATTAGATTGTATTAGATTGTATCTGAAATGTGTGTTGCTCTATAAAACATTTTCCTTCAAAGGTTTCTAGACAAAAGTGAAAATTTTTCCCCCTTTGGTTATATTTCACAAGGATTAAGAGTATTAGGTGTCTTACTTTTGATACCTGCCACGGAAACTCTGCCTGGATAAAATGGACCAAACTGGCTAATCTCCTGGAGCTGCTTTTGATAGTCACTCTGCAGGAGAATGATAAGTGAGAGGTGCAGCCCAAGTGTTCCCATTGGGAAAAGACTCCATCATCCTCTGATATTGCTACAGCTCCTTAAACGAAGAATTCAATACCTGAGCTCATTTTGGAAATAGGCCAAAGCCATCTTTGCTCACTAATCCTTGCTGCCAGTTGAGCCGCTATAATGGAAATACGACAAAAGTGACTTTATAAGAGAAACTCATATGTTTGCCCTGAAGTTGACAGGATTTATTTTTCAATATCTTTCTCACATTTAATACCTCTTCATGGAAGAGTATGCTTGGTAGGTATATGTATATTTTTAACAATTATATTATTGAAAATTCAATGAAAGACTATTGTTTATCCGTTACTATACTAGGGTATGGGTTTATATTAAGAAAAAGACATGCATCCCAAATCAGATGTAGCAATGTGGCACATCAAAATGACTAGCAATAGCCAATATTTCAGATGCCCAAATCCAACTACAAATAGAATCTGTGGCAACAGTAAAACTCAAAAGAGTAAATGTAGAAAAATATAAAAGGATGCAAACTTCACTGAGAGCAATTTGAGAATTCTTGTTGAAGACTGAAATCAACACAATTCCTTGTCTCTGCACTAAATATTACTAGACCAGTTCCCTCTCCTTATGTTAAATTGCCAGGGCCAAGCAAATACCTGCTTCTGCGAGATCCCATAGGGAGCCAACTAAAACAGCTTTCTTATCAAAACTAATGGCTTACTTAAGATTGACTTCAAAACCCTTATCTCACTTTGCCCATCAATCCAAAGCCATTTTTCCTAAACTCTGGCTAATCTCATCCAGTTCTATACATCACAAGTTCCGCTCAATATCAGCCAACCCAGGTTCTAAAACCCTTTAAATAGTCTCCCCTGACTTTCCCCTACTGAGACACTACTAAGACTATGTCAAGTTAGTGTTCTTCCTTATTGTAATAGTTCTACTAAACTTAGCTTTGCTTAATAATAGCTTTTATTGATGGTCTTTTGTGAGAGCTATGGTTAACTATGTGAAATGATTTCAAACACTAAATAGAACTCAAGATTTTATTTCCACGAAGTTATCCTTAGAAAATAATCCAAGTTTAGTTAATAAGCATATTAGTTTAGTTAGTTAATATGTATATTATATTATGCTCAAAGTAAATGAAAATAAAGTGATAATCTAATTCTTGCCCTCCCCAAACTTAAATCTGTCTGTTCCAGTTTTACCCATTTCTATAAAGACTGTTAACATTTATTGTGTTGCTGAAGCCAAAAAACATAAAGATCATTTTGGTTCCTTCTTTTTTAACCAATTCTCACATCTTGTACAGATCTTTACTCTCTGCATTCATTTCAAAATATATCTGCCCAGTTTTTTTTTTTTCAATATTATATTTTCTATTGTCAAAGTCTTCACCCTCCCTTTCCAAGGATACTCCAATATCAACTGCCCCCATGCTTAACCTTTAATTTAGTTCTCAACATAGCAGCTGGCTTCATCATTAATAAATGCATATTAGATCCAGTTTAAACCACTATTTTCATTGCAAGCAGAATAAAATCTGAACTCCTTATTATAGCGTAGCATCCCTACATAATACAGGACGATATAACTCTCTCCTCTCCAACTTAATTGGTTACCATTCTCCTGTTTGCCCCACAGGATCTTAGTTTCCCTGACTGCCCTTACTGTTTTGCAAATGAGTCAAGCTCTTTCTCCAATCCAGGACCCTGCACCTACCATTCACTATATTGTACTTCTCCAGCATTTTATTCTCTTTTGAATATCTTTTTGTTGGACAATTATTTATAAGGATACATACTATCCCACATGGCTCTCTCTTCTCTCTACCTTTTTCCTTATTGCACTCTCAAAATTTATGATAACCTTTCATTTAACTCATTTATTATCTATATTCCCAACAAGAACATAAGTTCCATTAGGGCACTGTGTAAGTTAATGAATTGTTTTTGCATCAAAAATAGGAAATACATAGTGATAAATCTGACAAATGACGGAAAAGACCTGAAAAGTGAAAACTACAAAACATTTCTAAGAAATTGCAGAATACCTAAATAAGTGGAGTGCTATACCCTTTTCTTCAATCAGAAAACTGTTAAGATAGCAGTTTTTTCCAAATTGGTGTACAGGTTAAATGAAATCCTAATGAAATCTCTCTCACTCATTAGTAGAAATTGACAAGTTTATACTAAAATTCATATATACATTCAATGGAACTAGCACAGCCAAAACAACTGTGAAAAAGAGGACAGTTGTATGAATGACATTACTGAATAAAGATATACCATCTTCAAAGATAGTCTAATACTGCTATTTCTGAATTTCAAAGAAATAAATAGTGCAAATTCTTTTTTTTCCCCCTCTTCCTACAATTTGGTGGACATTATTTTCTCTCCAATAGACAATGCAAAATGGGAGCTAAGGACAAGAAATAAATTTCTGTGGATCAGGACCAGAGAGGAATATCAGAACTAAATCATATATATTATTACTAAGTCATATATATATATATATATAAAACTAGATTCAACTCTAAGTATTCATAACTATGTGACCTTGAGAAAGACATCGTTGCTTGTTTTTTTCAGCCTCTCTAGTTTTCACTTAGATTTATATTTTGTAAAGTTATATATTACTTAATATCTGAAAATGTCTCCCAAGTTTATTCCAGCTTAAGAAATTCTACTTTCCCTGTACAATGAACTGTCATCCCAAGCTTTACATTACAGGCATCTGTCAGTTCTTACTGCATATCTGTAAGTATGTATTCTCTCCTTTCTTATCAGTTTTGTCTACAAATCTCATAAGCAACTATTTCAAAGTGGTCCATGCTAAACATGATGCAATTTTACCTTTAATAATGGATATATTAGTTAGTATTTATTATCTATATTGATTTTTTCTGAAATCATGCACATCTAACTTAAATATTCTTAATTAAATGCCATTCTTGACATTATGAAATCTTACCCAATAGATGTGGGTGTGTGTGTGTTGGTAATATGTGCATTTGCACAGCTTTAAATTACAAAGGCAATCTCCGAAAAATAAATAAATAAATAAGCATGCACTTGCACACATGCAACATTCCTACAAGGGTGCACAGAGAAGCTCTGTGCAAATTGCTCAGGTCACAAAGGAAGAGGCCGTGTTACTTCCCCTTCACTGAACATTAGAGATGCAGTGGGGCAGCTATTCCAGAAAGATGCAGTCTCTTTAAATCTAGACTTCTGGGTGTTTGATTTCCTTCTTTTGAAGTTCATGAGTGTTAATGTCCTCTCACAAAAGCAGGGCCAATCCTTTGTGAGGTGTTGAAAAGGAAGGGAGTATTTAAAGGGAAAATGATACAATGTCCGCATCACAATTAGGCTGTGGACCAGATCTTCTAACACTGTGCAGCCAAAGTAACTGCAAATCTTGTTAGACCAGGGATCAAGGAAAGGCACACCTTGGAAGAAACTTTCTTTTGATATGCTGCTTTTAAGTTTTACTTCCTGTTGGAAATTTCCCTATCGCCCTTCCAGTTTCACCTTTCCTGATCTCTGTTTTCTCTTCTCTGAAACACATAATAAAGCATATATCAAACAGACTTTTTTTTTCCTATTTTCCACAGATGAAGATTGTACCTTTGGGAACTTTATTGCTCACATAGAAAATAGTATCTTAAATTCCTTGAAGAGCTAACTTCTAATTCTTCTGTATATCTTCCCAGATTTATTGACAGATTGAGAACATCTGAAGGGCTTATTAAATAGGCAACTTTCAAATGGCTACTCTATAAATTTCTCTATTTTCTTTGGCCTTTTATTGAACATTTAAAAGACCTTTATTGCATAAAATATTTGTATTTATGAGAACCACGGAAGTTTCATTTTTCTGTCCTCCTGAGGACATTTAATTAAACAAAGAACTCAAGACATGTCTTCTGGCTGTAGAGAACTTCTTTCAGGACAACTCACGATGAGATTTCTTTGGGTTGGCCCTACTAACATATTAAGCAGGTATCAGCACAATGATTCATTTTTGTTCCTTCCCTAGTCCCTCCTGTCCCAAACAAGGAGATTTTGCAGTGGAAAGCATATTTGGTCCTAAACATTATTTTTTTGGTTTCCTTTGCCAATTGATATGCATTTGAGCATTTATTCAAAATTAAATAAATCAAATATAAAATAAAATGGTCTAGTAGTATTGGGAAAACATCAACTTTATGTTGAAATTACTTTTTTAATGATGTGATATCTCAAGGGAAAGCATACCTCAGTTTGCATGACCTAGATGAGTGCTTCTTTCTCAGTGAACACTGATTCAGAGAAGGTATTTTCAAGTTTTCAAGAAATTACTTGTGAGCAGCACTTTGGAAAATCTACCCATGTCTATAAAACAGTCCTGCCTTTTTTTTTTTACACTGGAGTTTTGTGCAGTGGGTAAGCTAAAACACTTCAGATAGTCATAAAATATTTTCACACATATTTCTTGGGCCTGAGAAAACAGATTTTTGGTTAATGAAAGATTATATATCTATTCCTTTATGCTAAAAATACCCTTTTTATATATGCCAAAGATAACAAATGAAGTTTTATGAAATATTTCATACATTTCCATTAATTAATCTTAGATGTGATTGATAATTCACATTCCCTAATTAAAGAAAGTAAATAAATGGATATAAATTCAGGGTAATGTTGAAAACATATTTGAAAGAAGTTTTTTGTTTCTGTTTTTGTTTTTTTAATTTCAGGCTACTAAAATATTGTACAATTTCCTTTTACTTTTGTTCTCATTTCTTTTTCTGTGGTTCTTTGAAACTAGACAAAATTTAGCCAGTGAAGCAAACCTTAATTCCCAAGTGATATCATATTAGCATATATTTTCTGGGTTTTGAATTTCAGGTGTACTGACATTTGTGACTTTAGACTATACTCATCTTTGGTGGTATTTACTGTGGTTACATTTGCACTTTGCAAAAATATTCAGACAACACTTTGCTAGTGAAAAGTATATTTCTTTAATTTCTAATAGAAAGCATCTTTTTTCACTTCAGTTTGAACAGAACCCATGAAATTTCACCAACAAAGAATCATTTTGGGAAATCTGCATAAGCAGTCCCCATTGTCAATGTTTTTCTCATTGATTACCATGTAAGAAATCTGTCACACTATCCTGTCACTTAATCCAAATCTATTCTGAATGGAGTGTAAATACAATTATCATCTGAATGCAAACTTCATGAACTTGACCTGTGTGACTTCTTCATTCTGTTTGTTTTGAAAGCATATAACAACTTTCTGCAAAACTGCAGATTCCAGACTGGTGAAATTAAAGATTGTTAACTTCAAAAATTGGAACAATATGCAAATATTATATGTCCATGGCACTCCGAAAATGAAACATTACTGTACGGTATGCTAAACATAAAGAACTAACAATCAGAATAAAGGTCTGCCCTTAAAAATTCATTTAACTTTGCAAACATTTCATTGCATTGTTCTTTATCTTAATGTACTACTATCCATTGTGAGTTTTTATCAGACTGCCTCTCACTCCAAAGCAGGCTTTTATGAACTACTAATCTAGGGCAAGGACGTCTGAAGTTGAAGATGCATGCAGGTCAACAAAAAAGGTACACAAGGCATCAAGGTGTTGGAAAGAAAATATTAGAATTTGAATTTATATTTAGCTTTTATATCTCTTTAAAAATTGAATGTTTGGCTACATTGTGAATAATATAAAATATATTAATATAGTTGTACACAAATATAATTTATTATCAAATAGGTAGAAATATTTTGGAAGTGAAAACTTATTTGTTAACTGATAGTGTGTACAATCAGGCAATTGGGATCGTTTAATAAGGAGAGGATTAGTCTTCATGATTCCTATGTCCTAGGGCAGAGATTTTATGTAGTGGTCTTAGGAAATTGAAGGGCATTAAATAACTCCTGGAAAGGAGACACAAAAGAAAAAAGGAAGGAGATTTTTCCAGACCCAATTCACCTTAATACTTGCTTTTCCACCAGGGCCTCTTATTTTGTCTCTCTTATGTAATGTGTTTTTGTGTTAGAATTTATTTGTTGGGACAAAAGAGATTCATTAAATACCACTATTTTTGTGTTATCTAAATTGATTGTCATTTTGAGCCATAGAAATCACGTTAGTTATAGCGATAGGATAGAAAGAAGGGCCTGGCAAATGGTGACTTACTATTGGTGTCTGTGTATGTCAGCGGCATCTCTTAGTAGTAAATAAAAATTTAAAAGTTAGTAGTGGAGGAAATATATTCAATACGATACAAGTAGTAATGTGGAATGGAGTAATTAGTAAAAATCTCTGGAAGATTCAGACTTCATGTGGACCTTGAAAGTGGTGCAGGGTTTTGAGAAGTGGAGCATGAATGGAATGAGTCTTATGAGTAGGAAAAAAAGTGAGTCCTACTTGAAGAATGATGATGAACCCTTGGTATGAAGGAGGTTTGCCTCTGGAGCTGAGTGAAAGATAGGGTTAGGATGGGATTAGTAACCTAAGGATTCAAAGATTTTCAATTAAAAAATCTGCAATCCTTTCACTACACTACTCTCCACCACCACTCCAATATATATATACAATAATGATAAATAATATGTAATAAAGTAAAAGAAAATAATAAGAAGAACAATGACCACTAAACACATGGCTAGTTTTTTCACTTGCTGACATTGATACATAATCTCAGATAAATGTTTGCAAATTGAAAATATTATGTAAATCAAACTTGCCTAAGATGCTGGCACTTGAACTTTTGCCAAAGATTCCAATGTTTTTTTTTTTTTTTTAAGTTAAAGGAACAATAGCATTATTGATTAAATGATACAAATTTAAATACATGAAATAAACAAATGAAATGAATTAAATAGTGAAACAGAACAAAAAAAGTCTGATTATGGCAAATGTTATCAAGAATACTCTTACTTATTCATGACCATGATTATGAAAATTTTGTATTTTAAATTCACAATACTTTCATATGTATATATGAATGTAACTAATTTTTTTTCCATTTCAAAAGCATTCTTTAGTGCTGGCCATGTGCTGCTTGGTCTTATGCATGCTTTCAAAGGGTGCATAATATTTCATCAAGTGGAATCATCTAAAATCATTTTTAAAAATTCCAGTGGGCAAAATTTACTTTTCTTCCAAATTTTCAACAAATGACTGTATTATCTTAAAAAAAAAAAAAGGATTAGTAGTATTACTAGATGGAATTACACTTGGGATACATGAGAAGTGATGCCCTCCAATCTCAGAATTGGAAAGGACGACTTTTTTCTTTTTTTCTTTTTTTTTTCAGGAAGTAATGACTAAATAGAGGAGTGCTGAAGGAACATTAGGGGAGAAATATGTGAAGACAGAGGGAGGACAAACAAGACAAAGCTAAACATATGCTCCAAAGGGCAAGGGTCTGAAAGGTACTGGCCCAGGTGCTAGTTTTTATCTCACACAACTCAATTTTATTAGTTTCTAAAGCATTATTCAAGAGCAGTTGCTGTTTTGCCCTGATCATCCAGAAGGCCAAGTCCTCTTGGTTGATGAAAAACCATGAGTTTGAGAAACATATTCAGAACAGATTCAAAGGTTCAGGATTTCTAGAATGCCATGTCACGCCATGAGCTCTGATTTCAGAAATCAGATGAACACTGACAAATTTGGCTATTCAAACCCAGGAAAACAAAATTCTACAATTTGCTTCAAAGCAATCCTTATCTTATCAAAGCTTCCTCTTCCAAAGTCCTGCAGGAGAATGTGAGAGAATGGGGTTGAGAGACAAACAAACCAGGATCACTAGGAATGGGGCAGCAGGCAGCTTAGGTCTTTCTTTCCCCAAGGACATAGATTGGGGGCTGAGAAGTTGGGCACTAGTTTGTCCCCAACACACTTTCTTAAATACACATCTTCAGGCTTTCCTCTCCCCTGTAGCCCACTCCTTACCCTCTAACTTTGAAGGTACCTGAGCTTTATCCTAACCTGATTTTTTGACCATTTCTATCAGCCTCACATTTTATCCCATGTACCTTTATAAGTACATAAGGTAATCAACCCAGTTGGCTTCCAGGGTATCACATAATCTTGTTGTCCTTCTACTACATGAGTCACTTCTTTTCAGGGATATTTTCTGATCTCCAGCCTCTTAATGTTGTATGTCTGGAGCTCAGTCCTTGGTCTTCTCTTTATCTACGTTCCCTGTGTGGTGACTTGATTCAGTTAGGTGACTTTAAAGTCAACTATTAGCAAGAATCACAGAGTTTTGTTTTCAGCCCAGGTCCCTCTTCTTAACTCCAGATATGCATGCCCAATTGCTTGTATCTCCATTAAGCTGATTGGTACAGATAACACACACACACACACACACACACACACACACACACACGCACAGAATTTTCCCTACTTTCACTGATTGCAAGTCTTTCCTTTCAGTGGTTCAGGTCAAAATCCTGACCCTTCTATTTCTTCTATTTCTCTCATAACACGTACCCAAATGTCAAAAAATTGCTACTGGTTTTCCCCTGTAAAAATACATCATGGTACAACTATCATCTACACCACTACAACCCTGATCCAAGCCATCCTCATCTCTGGCATTGATTTCTGCAATAGTCTTCAAGTTCTTCTCTCTGTTTTCACTCTTGCTCTCGACAGTCAATTCTCAAAGCAGCAGTCGGACTGATTTATTTTAACACAAAAGTCAGATCACGTTACTTTCCTATGAAAATTCAAAACTTTCTCTTTTTAATCAGAATAAATTTCTGTCCTTAAAGGAGCCTGCAATGCCATAAATTATTTGACCTATGTTACTTCTCTGACCTCACCTTCTTCTGTCTTGCTAATGCAGCTTATTCCAAAAGATCTTCCTTGTTCTTCAAACCAGTAAGTCACATTCCACATCAGGGATTTTGCACTGGCTTTTTTCTCTGTTTTGCTCTTTCTCTCCAATATTTGCATATATATCACCTGATTATTGAAACATACCCTAGTATACTTGCTAAAAATGGCAAACCCTTTCACACTCAATGTAGTTCAACCTATTTTATTTTTTCCATAGTACCTGCCACATTCTATTATGCTATATAATATTTGGCTATTTTTATATTTATTTTGTACCCTTGCTTCACCCTATCCCACCCAACTGAACATAAACTACATATTTATCAAGAACTTTGGTTTGCTTTATTTACTGCTATATTCCCAGCCCTTAAAACACTGCCTGGCACACTGTATAAACACATTACATAATTGACAAATAAATCATACTATTTAACAAGGAAAATACAATGTCTGGGATAAGCATGACCTCAACTTTTTTCCATATTTGTTTAAAGAATGCATTAGTTGCCAATGTAATATGCTTCCAAACCAAAGCTAATATCCGCAAAACAAGAGTGAAGTCCAGGGAAAACTTCCCTGCAAATGTAGAAACATTCCCTGAAATCAAAAAAAAAAAAAATGTGAGAGAGAAGGAAAGGAAGGAAGGAAGGAAGGAAGGAAGAAAGAAAGAAAGAAAAGAAAGAAAGAAAGAAAGCTTTACTTCTGAAGGTTTTGTGAGTATATCCAAACATCACATAAAACCACCCAAGACTGGAAAGTAATGCAACAATGTCCAAGCCAAAATGTATCCCCTATAGTCACAGAAAATTCACTAAGGCACACAAGCATTAGATTCAGTCAGATTAATGCAGGAAAAATCAGGGAGAGCAAATTATCCTTCTCAAGGACTCAAGGACACAAAAGGATCTCATTAGGAAAAGTCCTACAAAGGCCTTATAAATCTGAAACAAGTTGTCACTCGGAGACATATAATAAAAAGAAAGGACATTTTTAGGCAAGAGAAACCATTATTTTTAAGGAACCTCACAAGTGTAAGAAGTAATGAACAACACTGTAGAGGGCAAATAGGTAAATATAAGAAACAACTGACTTCTTAAAGCAACAATAATAATATGTTTTAATGGCTTTTGTAAGATATTTACTAGTAAACAATATGACAACCAAAATTTAGGAAAGCATAAATGTAATGAAATGCAATTTTCCTGGATTTTGTAAAAATGTAGTATGAATGCTGATTTTAAAAAGACAATAATAAGTTAATGAGGAATTAATTAAATACTTTCTAAAGTAATGTGCCAGTTTGAATGTATTATGTCACCCAGAAAAAGCCATATTCTTTGATGCAATCTTGTGGGGCAGACATATTAGTGGGGATTAAGTTGGAACGTTTGTATTAGGTTGTTTGCATGGAAATGTGCCCCACCCAACTGTAGGTGATAACTCTGATGGGATATTTCCATGGAGACATGGCCCCACCCATTCAGGGTGGGCCTTGATCAGTGGAGCCATACGAATGAGCTGACAAACAGAAGGAACTCAGTGTAGCTGAGAGTGACATTTTGAAGAGCAACTGAGAGTGACATTTTGGAGAGAAATGTCCTGGGAGAAAGCCATTTTGAAACTAGAACTTGGCACAGACGCCAGCCACTTGCCTTCCCAGCTAACAGAGGTTTTTCAGACGCCATTGGCCATTCTCTGGTGAAGGTACCCGATTGCTGATGTGTTACCTTGGCCACTTTATGGCCTTCAGACTGTAACTGTATAACAAAATAAACCCCCTTTTATAAAAGCCAATCCATCTCTGGTGTTTTGCATTCCATCAGCATTAGCAAACTAGAACAAGTAACTATTAAAATAATGATGCAATAAAACAACTAATGCATCAGATAGAATGGAGTTGCTTTGTTTTTTCTTTTTTTAAAACTTGGTTAGTAAAAAGGCAATAAAGAGGGAATAGAAGAGTAATTAACAGAAGGGACAAATAAAAGACAAATATTAGGGTGATAGAATTGAATCCAATCGTATAGATATATATTAAATGTAAATGGACTAAACACTCTATATAATGAAAACAACAGACTGGATAAAAACAAACAAATCAGCAACAGCAACAACAAAAACAAACGAAACAGTTCAGACTTAAGTATGTACTGTCTATAAGAACCACATTAAAATATAAATATGTTGTTAAATTGGGGAAAATGGGAAAATATACACATTGTAAACATTAAATTAAGGAAAGTTGGTATGCCCAGAGTCATTAAAAGTAGATACTAAAGAAAAAAAATACACAATTTAGCTGTATATAAGCAGACTAATGCACCATGATTAAATAGGATTTATTCCACAAATTCAAGGTTAGTATAAATGTTAAAACTAAGCTGAATTAATCTACAACACAGAAAGAATAAAATGGGAAAGAAAACATATGATTGTCTCAGAAATGCCAATAAAACATTTAACAAATTTCAACATCCTTTCAGCAAAAGAAAAAAAAATGCAGAAAATTAAGAACAGAAGAGAACTTCCAACAAGCTGATGGAATCTAATTTAGCATCATTGACTTGGTGAGATTTTAAACACTTTCACCATGTGGTGTGCAGAGAATCCTGCGCACTATGACCACTTCTATTTCACGTTGTCCTGGAAGACTCGACAATGTAATGAACCATGTGCTGATTGGAAAGACAGTAGTAAAACTGTCCCTACAGATGTCATGATGGTTCATGTAAAAAACCCAAAGAATCTATCAGTAGAGTGATCTAAAAAATAAAAATAAAAACAAATAAGAATAATCACCCTAATTTGGAAGTTTGAAGATAAATTATAGGCTGGTGTAAGCTTTTCCAAACCTATGAAAACCACAAGATAAAAAACTTATAATTATATTTAAAACCTTCTCAAATTAATAAGAAAACACAAAATGGTTCACTACAAACATTGACAAAATATGTAAACAGATATTTCAACATATACAAAATGCAAACTGAAAGTAAATTATGAAAAAATATGCAGTAAAATGAAAACAAAATTGATATGCTTTTATATTTTACCATCAGATTGCTAATATGTATGTGCATACATATATATGTACATATATAGTAGCAATTATAGTACAATTAGGTATGTCTGGGAATCTATTCATTGCATCTGGGAGAATAAATTCTTATGAAGTTTTTGGAAATGAATCTAAGAGTACTTATTTAAATTTTGAAAGCAACATACTTTTACACACATAGAAAAGTTATGTGCAGAATAATTGTTACATAATTACTCATTTGCATAAAAATTGGATACAATTCATCTGTCCATCAATAGAGGAATGAGTGAATGAATCATGGAACATCCATATTGTGAAACATCATGTCACTATTTAAATATCATAGGTAGAGATATATATTAATGTTGTCACATAGCTGCATTATGGTGTAAAGGAGAAGTAAAAAGTAAAACTCACATGATGCAAAGTGATGCTAGGTATATATCTCAATGTTAATAAAAAGTAGAAAAAATATTACAGTATTTATGTTAACATCAATCTCTATTTTTGTAAAAAGTGACAAAATTGATAATAAATTCAAAAATTTAGTTTATATTGGGGTAAAGTGTGTAACTGGAATGGGCATGGAGGGAACAGTCTCAATTTTTACTTTATATACTTCTAAGATATTATGTTGGCAAAAACTATTCATTGCTTTATTTAGGTTGAAAATAAATTAAAATTAAGTTAACTTTAGCAAAATTTTATTTTACAAAGTATGTTTTAATCAAAGCTGAAGCACTGAAAACTTATAAAAAATTTAGAATACTATTTATGAAAATCCTTACAAATCAATAAGGAAAAGGCCAACAACAACTCACCAAATAGTTAAACATCATGATAGGGTAATTTTTAAAAGAAATTGCTTAAATGACCCAAACTGATGAAATAATGATCAAACTCATTTCTGGTCATGGAAATTCAAGTGAAAGTAACAAATGACATATTTTTTTTCACCTGTAATTGAAATATAAGTGAGCTATTACTAACATCCAATATTAAAAGGAAGATTGTAAAAGGAAGGTGGAATAGGGTGCTCCAGGAATCAGTCCCTCCACCATAACAGCTATCGGAATGGCAGCAACTTTCTGAATCAACTATTTTGAAACTCTGGAGCCTAGCGGAACACTGTACAGCATCCAGGGAGGAGCAGAAGCAAGAGGCTGGTAAATTGTTGTAATGACCAGGGTGTTTCACATTTCCTGCAGTGGCTACCATCCCCCATTCCCCAAGCCCATGTTAGGCAGTGGTAGGGACTGCATCTTGGGCTCCTTGCACAGCTTGCTGGTGCCAGGGTGAGACCCAAAGACCCAGACCTCCAAACTGTGTGGCTGGCTTTGAGGCCAGCCATTGTTCCAACACCCCCTCAAGCAAAAATTGCAGGGAAATCTTAAATACCTCCCCCAAAACTATAGGACACAGTTAAAAGGGTTACATTAACTGGACAAGTGCTGAATCAAGAAAATGCAGCTTCAAAAGCCATAGAAGAAGCACCTAGTCCTGAATCAACTATTTTGAAACTCTGGAGCCTAGTGGAACACTGTACAGCATCTAGGGAAGAGCAGAAGCTCCTGACCTTTCCCATACCCTCCTCCGCAATATGGGATGGAACCAGCCTGTGCTCCCATTGTGGGCCCCTGGCACTGTTGCAGACATACTGGAGTTCATGCATGTCAGTGCCAATCTACCATGTGGAAGTCTGAGAACTGAGCCCGGGAACATATCTTGGGCTTGCCCTCCCAGAGTTCGTCCTGAGGGCAGAGAAGTGGCTTAGGCTGAGACAATGAGACAAAATTAAAACAAAGCGGCCCAGGGAAAGGTTTACTTGCATTAAGTCACACAAGAGAGCATCCAGGATGGGGTGAAAGTCTGTTTCAAAGGGAGTAAAGGGGACTTGACTGGAACTCCTGTAAATGAGGGTATTCCTAAGGCTGCTAGCAAGCACAAGACCAGGAAAAAAAATCAGGCTCTAGGGCTCCACACAGCTTTACATAAGACACAGAGGACCCTGTACTTCCTATATGCCTTGGGCTGGTTTTCTTGATAGAAGAGCTAAGCTCTGAAGCAGGCCACCAGCCAAAGGACAGACAAATAGTAAAGACAGTGAAAGATACTTTCTGCTTTGGTTTGTTTGTTTTGATTAGCTTCTGGCATTCAAGAACATCTCTGTCATATCACTACCTGGATACAAACTTAAAGAATCTACAGCTCAGGAACTAAATCCCAAAGTTAACACTTTAAAATACTCAAATGTACAGTGTGCAACAAAATATTACAAGACAAACTAAAAAAGTGGAAATGATGCTCCATCCAAAAGAACAAGATAAAAATCCAGAGACCATTAACAAAGAGCACCAGACTTTGGACTTACTGGACAAAAAATCTTTAAAAGGTGAGTGTGCTGGTTTGAGTGTACTGTGTCTTCCAAATGCCATTATCTTTGTGGTCTTGTGTGGGGCAGAAGTTTTGGTACTGGTTGGATTTGCTTGGAGTGTGCCCCACCCAGCTGTTGGTGATGATTTTGATGAGATGTTCCCATTCAGGGTGGGCCTTGATCAGTGGAGCTATATAAATGAGCTGACTCAAAGAGAGGAAACTGAGTGCAGCTGGGAGTGATGTTTTGAAGAGGAGCAAGCTTGCTAGAGAGGAACGTCCTGGGAGAAAGCCGTTTTGAAGCCGGAGCTTTGGAGCTGACGCCAGCTGCCTTCCTAGCTAGCAGAAGTTTTCCGGATGCCATTGCCCATTCTCCAGTGAAGGTACCCGATTGCTGGGGTGTTACCTTGGATGCTTTGTGGCCTTCAGACTGTAACTGTGTAGCGAAATAAACCCCTGTTTTATAAAAGCCTATCCATCTCTGGTGTTTTGCATTCTGCAGCATTAGCAAACTAGGACAGTGAGGTATGTAGGGTTTGTGTATACTATGGCAGTTAAGTTGGTATCAAATTAAATATGATTGACACAGATTTAGGATGTTAAATTTTAGCTCCATGATACCCACAAAGAAAATAAATAATATATTCAGAAACAAATGAAAAGGGATTCAGAATGGTACTAAACACAAAATTCAAATAGAAATGAAAGTAGGCATTAATGGAAGAATTGATGGACAAAAAAAGTATAAGACTTATAAAGACAAAATAGCAAAATGGCAGAAGAAAGTATGGCATTATCAGTGGTTATTTCAAATGTAAATGGATTAATTCTCTAGTTAAAAGGCAGAGATAGGCAGAATGGATATAAAAGCATGTTCCTGGAGGCGGGGCAAGATGGCAGACTGGTGAGCTGTATGTTTTAGTTACTCCTCCAGGAAAGTAGGTAGAAAGCCAGGAACTGCGTGGACTGGACACCACAGAGCAATCTGACTTTGGGCATACTTCATACAACACTCATGAAAACGTGGAACTGCTGAGATCAGCGAAATCTGTAAGTTTTTGCGGCCAGGGTACCCGTGCCCCTCCCTGCCAGGCTCAGTCCCGTGGGAGGAGGGGCTGTCAGCTCCGGGAAGGAGAAGGGAGAACTGCAGTGGCAGCCCTTATCGGAAACTCATTCGATTGATCCAAACTCCAACCATAGATAGACTGAGACCAGACACCAGAGAATCTGAGAGCAGCCAGCCCAGCAGAGAGGAGACAGGCATAGAAAAAAAACAACACAAAAAACTCCAAAATAAAAGCGGAGGATTTTTGGAGTTCTGGTGAACATAGAAAGGGGAAGGGCAGAGCTCAGGCCCTGAGGCGCATATGCAAATCCCGAAGAAAAGCTGATCTCTCTGCCCTGTGGACCTTTCCTTAATGGCCCTGGTTGCTTTGCTTTGTCTCTTAGTATTTCAATAACCCATTAGATCTCTGAGGAGGGCCTTTTTTTTTTTTTTTTTTTTAATCCTTTTTTCTTTTTCTAAAACAATTACTCTAAGAAGCCCAATACAGAAAGCTTCAAAGACTTGCAATTTGGGCAGGTCAAGTCAAGAGCAGAACTAAGAGAGCTCTGAGATAAAAGGCAATAATCCAGTGGCTGAGAAAATTCACTAAATACCATAACTTCCCAAGAAAAGGGGGGTGTCCGCTCACAGCCATCATCCTGGTGGACAGGAATCACTCCTGCCCATCGCCAGCCCCATAGACCAGAGCTGCCCCAGACAACCCAGTGTGACGGAAGTGCTTCAAATAACAGGCACACACCACAAAATTGGGCGTGGACATTAGCCTTCCCTGCAACCTCAGCTGATTGTCCCAGAGTTGGGAAGGTGGAGCAGTGTGAATTAACAAAGCCCCATTCAGCCATCAGTTCAGCAGACTGGGAGCCTCCCTACACAGCCCAGCAGCCCAGAACTGCCCTGGGGGGACGGCACTCACCTGTGACATAGCACAGTCATCCCTCAACAGAGGACCTGGGGTGCACAGCCTGGAAGAGGGGCCCACTTGAAAGTCTCAGGAGCCATATGCCAATACCAAGGACTTGTGGGTCAGTGGCAGAGACAAACTGTGGCAGGACTGAACTGAAGGATTAGACTATTGCAGCAGCTTTAAAACTCTAGGATCACCAGGGAGATTTGATTGTTAGGGCCACCCCCCCTCCCTGACTGCCCAGAAACACGCCCCATATACAGGGCAGGCAACACCAACTACACACCCAAGCTTGGTACACCAATTGGACCTCACAAGACTCACTCCCCCACTCACCAAAAAGGCTAAGCAGGGGAGAACTGGCTTGTGGAGAACAGGTGGCTCGTGGACGCCACCTGCTGGTTAGTTAGAGAAAGTGTACTCCACGAAGCTGTAGATCTGATAAATTAGAGATAAGGACTTCAATTGGTCTACAAATCCTAAAAGAACCCTATCAAGTTCAGCAAATGCCACGAGGCCAAAAACAACAGAAAATTATAAAGCATATGAAAAAACCAGACGATATGGATAACCCAAGCCCAAGCACCCAAATCAAAAGATCAGAAGAGACACAGCAGCTAGAGAAGCTACTCAAAGAACTAAAGATGAACAATGAGACCATAGTACGGGATACAAAGGAAATCAAGAAGACCCTAGAAGAGCATAAAGAAGACATTTCAAGACTAAATAAAAAAATGGATGATCTTATGGAAATTAAAGGAACTGTTGACCAAATTAAAAAGATTCTGGACACTCATAGTACAAGACTAGAGGAAGTTGGACAACGAATCAGTGACCTGGAAGATGACAGAATGGAAAATGAAAGCATAAAAGAAAGAATGGGGAAAAAAATTGAAAAAATCGAAATGGACCTCAGGGATATGATAGATTATATGAAACGTCCGAATATAAGACTCATTGGTGTCCCAGAAGGGGAAGAAAAGGGTAAAGGTCTAGGAAGAGTATTCAAAGAAATTGTTGGGGAAAACTTCCCAAATCTTCTAAACAACATAAATACACAAATCATAAATGCTCAGCGAACTCCAAATAGAATAAATCCAAATAAACCCACTCCGAGACATATTACTGATCACACTGTCAAACACAGGAAGAGAAGAAGCAAGTTCTGAAAGCAGCAAGAGAAAAGCAATTCACCACATACAAAGGAAACAGCATAAGACTAAGTAGTGATTACTCAGCAGCCACCATGGAGGCGAGAAGGCAGTGGCACGATATATTTAAAATTCTGAGTGAGAAAAATTTCCAGCCAAGAATACTTTATCCAGCAAAGCTCTCCTTCAAATTTGAGGGAGAGCTTAAATTTTTCACAGACAAACAAATGCTGAGAGAATTTGCTAACAAGAGACCTGCCCTACTGGAGATACTCAAGGGAGCCCTACAGACAGAGAAACAAAGAAAGGACAGAGAGACTTGGAGAAAGGTTCAGTACTAAAGAGATTCGGTATGGGTACAATAAAGGATATTAATAGACAGAGGGGAAAAATATGACAAACATAAACCAAAGGATAAGATGGCTGATTCAAGAAATGCCTTCATGGTTATAACGTTGAATGTAAATGGATTAAACTCCCCAATTAAAAGATATAGATTCGCAGAATGGGTCAAAAAAAAATGAACCATCAATATGTTGCATACAAGAGACTCATCTTAGACACAGGGACACAAAGAAACTGAAAGTGTAAGGATGGAAAAAAATATTTCATGCAAGCTACAGCCAAAAGAAAGCAGGTGTAGCAATATTAATCTCAGATTAAATAGACTTCAAATGCAGGGATGTTTTGAGAGACAAAGAAGGCCACTACATACTAATAAAAGGGGCAATTCAACAAGAAGAAATAACAATCGTAAATGTCTATGCATCCAATCAAGGTGCCACAAAATACATGAGAGAAACACTGGCAAAACTAAAGGAAGCAATTGATGTTTCCACAATAATTGTGGGAGACTTCAACATATCTCTCTCTCCTATAGATAGATCAACCAGACAGAAGACCAATAAGGAAATTGAAAACCTAAACCATCTGATAAATGAATTAGATTTAACAGACATATACAGGACATTACATCCCAAATCCCAGGATACACATACTTTTCTAGTGCTCACGGAACTTTCTCCAGAATAGATCATATGCTGGGACATAAAACAAGCCTCAATAAATTTAAAAAGATTGAAATTATTCAAAGCACATTCTCTGACCACAATGGAATACAATTAGAAGTCAATAACCATCAGAGACTTAGAAAATTCACAAATACCTGGAGGTTAAACAACACACTCCTAAACAATCAGTGGGTTAACGAAGAAATAGCAAGAGAAATTGCTAAATATATAGAGACGAATGAAAATGAGAACACAACATACCAAAACCTATGGGATGCAGCAAAAGCAGTGCTAAGGGGGAAATTTATAGCACTAAACGCATATATTAAAAAGGAAGAAAGAGCCAAAATCAAAGAACTAATGGATCAACTGAAGAAGCTAGAAAATGAACAGCAAACCAATCCTAAACCAAGTAGAAGAAAAGAAATAACAAGGATTAAAGCAGAAATAAATGACATAGAGAACAAAAAAAACAATAGAGAGGATAAATATCACCAAAAGTTGGTTCTTTGAGAAGTCTCAACAAGATTGACAAGCCCCTAGCTAGACTGACAAAATCAAAAAGAGAGAAGACCCATATAAACAAAATAATGACTGAAAAAGGTGACATAACTGCAGATCCTGAAGAAATTAAAAAAATTATAAGAGGATACTATGAACACCTGTATGGCAACAAACTGGATAATGTAGAGGAAATGGACAATTTCCTGGAAACATATGAACAACCTAGACTGACCAGAGAAGAAATAGAAGACCTCAACCAACCCATCACAAGCAAAGAGATCCAATCAGTCATCAAAAACCTTCCCACAAATAAATGCCCAGGGCCAGATGGCTTCACAGGGGAATTCTACCAAACTTGCCAGAAAGAACTGACACCAATCTTACTCAAACTCTTTCAAAACATTGAAGAAAATGGAACACTACCTAACTCATTTTATGAAGCTAACATCAATCTAATACCAAAACCAGGCAAAGATGCTACATAAAAGGAAAACTACCGGCCAATCTCCCTAATGAATATAGATGCAAAAAATCCTCAACAAAATACTTTCAAATCGAATCCAAAGACACATTAAAAAATCATACACCATGACCAAGTGGGGTTCATTCCAGGCATGCAAGGATGGTTCAACATAAGAAAATCAATCAATGTATTACAACACATTAACAAGTCAAAAGGGAAAAATCAATTGATCATCTCAACAGATGCTGAAAAAGCATTTGACAAAATCCAACATCCATTTTTGATAAAAACACTTCAAAAGGTAGGAATTGAAGGAAACTTCCTCAACATGATAAAGAGCATATATGAAAAACCCACAGCCAGCATAGCACTCAATGTTGAGAGACTGAAAGCCTTCTCTCTAAGGTCAGGAACAAGACAAGGATGCCCGCTGTCACCACTGTTATTCAACATTGTGCTGGAAGGGCTAGCCAGGGCAATCCGGCAAGACAAAGAAATAAAAGGCATCCAAATTGGAAAAGAAGAAGTAAAACTGTCATTGTTTGCAGATGATATGATCTTATATCTAGAAAACCCTGAGAAATCGACGATACACCTACTAGAGCTAATAAACAAATTTAGCAAAGCAGCGGGATACAAGATTAATGCACATAAGTCAGTAATGTTTCTATATGCTAGAAAGAACAAACTGAAGAGACACTCAAGGAAAAGATACCATTTTCAATAGCAACTAAAAAAATCAAGTACCTAGGAATAAACTTAACCAAAGATGTAAAAGACCTATACAAAGAAAACTACATAACTCTACTAAAAGAAATAGAAGGGGACCTTAAAAGATGGAAAAATATTCCATGTTCATGGATAGGAAGGCTAAATGTCATTAAGATGTCAATTCTACCCAAACTCATCTACAGATTCAATGCAATCCCAAACAAAATTCCAACAACCTACTTTGCAGACTTGGAAAAGCTAGTTATCAAATTTATTTGGAAAGGGAAGATGCCTCGAATTGCTAAAGACACTCTAAAAAAGAAAAACGAAGTGGGAGGACTTACACTCCCTGACTTTGAAGCTTATTATGAAGCCACAGTTGCCAAAACAGCATGGTACTGGCACAAAGATAGACATATAGATCAATGGAATCGAATTGAGAATTCAGAGATAGACCCTCAGATCTATGGCCGACTGATCTTTGATAAGGCCCCCAAAGTCACTGAACTGAGTCATAATGGTCTTTTCAACAAATGGGGCTGGGAGAGTTGGATATCCATTTCCAAAAGAATGAAAGAGGACCCCTACCTCACCCCCTACACAAAAATTAACTCAAAATGGACCAAAGATCTCAATATAAAAGAAAGTACCATAAAACTCCTAGAAGATAATGTAGGAAAACATCTTCAAGACCTTGTATTAGGCGGCCACTTCCTAGACTTTACACCCAAAAAGCACAAGCAACAAAAGAGAAAATAGATAAATGGGAACTCCTCAAGCTTAGAAGTTTCTGCACCTCAAAGGAATTTCTCAAAAAGGTAAAGAGGCAGCCAACTCAATGGGAAAACATTTTTGGAAACCATGTATCTGACAAAAGACTGATATCTTGCATATATAAAGAAATCCTACAACTCAATGACAATAGTACAGACAGCCCAATTATAAAATGGGCAAAAGATATGAAAAGACAGTTCTCTGAAGAGGAAATACAAATGGCCAAGAAACAGGAAAAAATGTTCAGCTTCACTAGCTATTAGAGAGATGCAAATTAAGACCACAATGAGATACCATCTAACACCGGTTAGAATGGCTGCCATTAAACAAACAGGAAACTACAAATGCTGGAGGGGATGTGGAGAAATTGGAACTCTTATTCACTGTTGGTGGGACTGTATAATGGTTCAGCCACTCTGGAAGTCAGTCTGGCAGTTCCTTAGAAAACTAGATATAGAGTTACCATTCGATCCAGCGATTGCACTTCTTGGTATATACCCGGAAGGTCGGAAAGCAGTGACACGAACAGATATCTGCACGCCAATGTTCATAGCAGCATTATTCACAATTGCCAAGAGATGGAAACAACCCAAATGTCCTTCAACAGATGAGTGGATAAATAAAATGTGGTATATACACACGATGGAATACTACACAGCAGTAAGAAGGAACGATCTCGTGAAACATATGACAACATGGATGTACCTTGAAGACATAATGCTGAGCAAAATAAGCCAGGCACAAAAAGAGAAATATTATATGCTACCACTAATGTGAACTTTGAAAAATGTAAAACAAATGGTTTATAATGTAGAATGTAGGGGAACTAGCAATAGAGAGCAATTAAGGAATGGGGAACAATAAAAAAATCCAAGAAGAACAGATAAGCTATTTAACGTTCTGGGGATGCCCAGGAATGACTATGGTCTGTTAATTTCTGATGGATATAGTAGGAACAAGTTCACAGAAATGTTGCTATATTATGTAACTTTCTTGGGGTAAAGTAAGAACATGTTGGAAGTTAAGCAGTTATCTTAGGTTAGTTGTCTTTTTCTTACTCCCTTGTTATGGTCTCTTTGAAATGTTCTTTTATTGTATGTTTGTTTTCTTTTTAACTTTTTTTTCATACAGTTGATTTAAAAAAGAAGGGAAAGTTAAAAAAAAAAAAAGAAAAAGAAGGAAAAAAAAAGATGTAGTGCCCCCTTGAGGAGCCTGTGGAGAATGCAGGGGTATTCGCCTACCCCACCTCCATGGTTGCTAACATGACCACAGACATAGGGGACTGGTGGTTTGATGGGTTGAGCCCTCTACCATAAGTTTTACCCTTGGGAAGACGGTTGCTGCAAAGGAGAGGCTAGGCCTCCCTATGGTTGTGCCTAAGAGCCTCCTCCCGAGTGCCTCTTTGTTGCTCAGATGTGGCCCTCTCTCTCTGGCTAAGCCAACTTGAAAGGTGAAATCACTGCCCTCCCCCCTACGTGGGATCAGACACCCAGGGGAGTGAATCTCCCTGGCAACGTGGAATATGACTCCCGGGGAGGAATGTAGACCCAGCATCGTGGGACGGAGAACATCTTCTTGACCAAAAGGAGGATGTGAAAGGAAATGAAATAAGCTTCAGTGGCAGAGAGATTCCAAAAGGAGCTGAGAGGTCACTCTGGTGGGCACTCTTATGCACACTTTAGACAACCCTTTTTAGGTTCCAAAGAATTGGGGTAGCTGGTGGTGGATACCTGAAACTATCAAACTACAACCCAGAACCCATGAATCTCGAAGACAGTTGTATAAAAATGTAGCTTATGAGGGGTGACAATGGGATTGGGAAAGCCATAAGGACCACACTCCACTTTGTCTAGTTTATGGATGGATGAGTAGAAAAATAGGGGAAGGAAACAAACAGACAAAGGTACCCAGTGTTCTTTTTTACTTCAATTGCTCTTTTTCACTCTAATTATTATTCTTGTTATTTTTGTGTGTGTGCTAATGAAGGTGTCAGGGATTGATTTAGGTGATGAATGTACAACTATGTAATGGCACTGTAAACAATCGAAAGTACGATTTGTTTTGTATGACTGCGTGGTATGTGACTATATCTCAATAAAATGAAGATAAAAAAAAATCATGTTCCTATTACATGCTGTTTACAAGAGACTACTTTAAAATTCAGAGACATAAGAAGGTTAAAAGTGAAAAATGATAAAAAAAAAAATGTCCTATGCCAGTAGTAACCAAAAAGAGTTGAGGAAGGTATAATAATATCAAATAAAATACACTCTAAGTCAAAACCTGTTACAAGGAACAAAGAAAGTCATTATATATTGATAAAGCAGTCAAATAATTAGGAAGACATAACAATTATAAATATGTTTGTACCTCATAGCAGATCCCTGAAGTATATGATGCAAATATTGACAGATTTGAAGTGAGAAACAGACAGTTCTACATCAATAATAGGAAAGTTCAAGACACCACTTTCAATAATGAATAGAAATCTAGAGAGAAGCTGAATAGGGAAACAGAATGCTTGAACAATACTCTAAACCAACTAGGCTTACTGGACGTATATAGAACACTTCACCAATAGCAAAAAAAAAATACACATTATTCTCGATTGTACAGGAATCATTCTGCAGGATAAACCATATGTAAGATCACAAAACTAGTCTAAAGAAATTCAAAATATTGAAATCATACAATATATCTTCTGTGACCAAAATGGATTGAAGCTACAAATTAATAACAGAGGGAGAAAAGGGAAATTTGCAAATATGTGGAAATTAAGCCATGTAATTTTAAACAACCAATGGGTCAAAGAAAGAAATCAACATATCAAAAAATATGGGATTCAGCAAAGGCAATGCTGAAAGAGAAATATATTGATCAAAATGCTTACATTAAAAAAGAAGAAAGAGCTCAAGTCAGAGACCTGGCCTCAGATTTGGAGGATCTAGAAAAAGAAGAGCAAACTAAACCAAAGCAAGCAAAGGAAAGAAATAACAAAGATTAGAGTGTAGATAAAGGAAATAGAGAATTTTAAAAATAGAGCATCAAGAAACTAAAAGTTGGTTATTTGAAAAGATTAATAAAATCAACAAACTCATATCTAGACTGACAGAAAACAGAGAGAAGACACAAATAATTCAACACATAAATGAAAAGGGGGCTTTACTGTAGACCCCACATAAATATAAAAACATAAAGGATACTATGAACAACTGTGCAACAATATATTAGATAATGTAGATGAAATGGACAAATTCCTAGAAACACACAAACTACCTACATTGACTCAAGGCTCAAGAAGAAAATGGAAGATCACAACAAAACCCATAACTACTTAAAATATTGAATCAGTAATCTAAAACTTCCCAACATAGAAACACCCAGGATCAGGTGGTGTCACACACGAATTTTTAACAACAAACATCCGAAGCAGAATTAATGGCCAATTCTGCAAAAACTTCCAAAAAATTAAAAAGAAGGGAACACTGACAGACTCATTCCATGAGTCCCCAACATCTTACTCATTTCCAATGCCAGGTGAAGCTACCACAAGAAAAGAAATTACAGACCAATATTTAGTATGAATATAGATGCAAAAATCCTAACCAAAATACTAGCAAAATAAATCCAACAGCCCATTAAAAGAATTACACACCATGATCAATTTGGATTTATCCCAGATACTCAACATAAGAAAATCAATTATTGTAATTCAGGACATTTACATAACAAAGGAAAAAACCAGGATCATTTCAATTGTTGCAGAAAAGGCATTTGACAAAATCCAACAACCTTCTTAATAAAAAATACTTACTAAGGTAGGTGTACAAAGAAACTTCCTCAACATGATAAAGGGCATATATGAAAATCCCACAACTAACATAATGCTCAAAGGTCAAAGATTGAAAGTTTTCCCCCTAAGATCAGAACAAGGTGAGGGTGCCCATTGTCACCACTGTTAGCCAACACTTGTACTGGAAGTTCTAGCTAGAAATTATGCAAGAGAAAAAAAATAAAAGTCATTCAAATTGAAAAGGGAGAATAAAACTTTCCCTATTTGCAAGATGACATGATGATATTCCAGAAAGTCCCTGAATAATCTACAACAAAGCTTCTAGAACTAATAATTAATTCAGCGAAGTGGAAGGGGTACAGGATAAATGTGCAAAAAATGAGTAGTGTCGTATACACTAGCAATAAACAATTTAAGAAAAGTAAATAAATAAATCCATTTACAATAACAACTAAAAGATTCAAGTATCTGGTAATAAGTCTAACCAAGGATGTAACAGACTTTTACACAGAAAATTACAAAATATTGCTAGAAGAAGTCAAAGAAGACACAAATAAATTGAAATATATACCATGTTCATACATTGGAAGGATAAATACAACTGTCAATTCTATGAAAAACAATTTACAGATCCAATGCAATTCCAAAAAAATTTTCAACAACTTTCATTGAGGAAATAGAAGTCAATCACCAAATTTATATGGGGGTGTAAGGGCTCCTGAATATCCAAAGCCATCTTGAAAAAGAAGAGTGAAGACAGAGGACTCATACTTCTTGATCTTAGGACTTATAACAAAGCCCACTAATAAAATAGTATGGTGTTGGTGCAAGGACCAAAATATAGATCAACGGAATCAAATTGAGAGTTCAGAACTAAACCTTCACATTTATGGCCAACTGATTTTTAACATGGATGCCAAGTCCAACCAATTGGGAAAGAATAGTCCTTTTAATTATTGGTGCTGGGAAAACTGAATATCCATGTACAAAAGAATGAAAGTGGACTACTACCTAAAACCATACACAAAAATCAAACCAAAGTGGATCAAAGATCGAAATACAAGAACCAGCATTTATAAAACTCCCATAGGAAAACATAGGGAAGCATCTTCAGAACCGTATATTAGGAAATGGTTTATTAGATTTTACACCCAAAACACAAGCAAACAAAGCAAAATTAGATAAATGGGACCACATCAAAATTGTAAACTTTTTACTTCAAAGGACTGTGTCATGAAAGTAATATATAACCTACACAATGGGAGAAAATGTTTGGAACCACATATCTGATAAGAGTTTGATATCCAGAATCTATGGAGAAATCCTGTAACTCAACAACAAAAAGGAAAACAGACCCTTTAAAAATGGTCAAAGACCTGAATAGATATTTCATCAAAGAAGATATACAAATGACCAGAAAGCACATGAAAAGACGCTCAACATCATTAGCCATTAGGAAAATGCAAATCAAACCACAATGGGAAACTATTTCATACCCACTAAAATGGCTACTACTTAAAAAAATGGAAAATTACAAATGTTGGCGAGTATATGGAGAAATGGGAACACTCATTGGTTTTTGGTGGGAATGTAAAATAGTGCAGCCATTGTGGAAGACAGCTTGGAGGTTTCTCAGAAAGTTAGGTATAGAATTAACATATGATCCAACGTTAATTAATTGGCATTAATTCTGCTTGGTAGGTCTGGCAAAATTCATGTGTGAAGCCACCTGATCCTGGGTTTTTCTACTTCTAAGTATATATACAAAAATATTGAAAGCAGGGATTTGGATAGATATTTTAACACCAATGTTCATAGTGGCATTATTCACAATTGCCCAAAGATGGAGACAACTTAGGTATCTATGAACCAATGAATGGATAAAAAAATGAAGTATATACATACAATGGAATATTATCCAGCCTGTCAAAAGAAATGAAGTTCTGATACATGTGACAACATGGATGAAACTTGAAGACATCCTGTTGAATGAAATGAGGCAGACACTAAAGGAAAAACAGTATATGCTATCACTGATATTGAAATATTTAGAATAAGCAAAACCATGGAGTCCGAATCTACTATATAGGTTAACAAGGGCTGGGTGGAGGATGGGGTGGGGAGTTAATTCTTATGTTTCACAGAGTTTCTATTTGGGTTGATGGGAAAGTTTTGGTAGTAGACGGTGGTGATGATAACACAGCATTGTGATCATAATTAAAAGCACTAACTTATAGTTTTGAATGTGATTAAAAAGGAAAATTTTAGTCTGTATATATGTTACTAGAATAAAAATGTTAAAACAGCAACATAAGACTGTACAACACAGTGAGCCCTAATGCAAAACATGGACTAAAGTTAGCAGTACAATTATAAAAATGCTGTTTCATCATTTGTAACAAATGTACCACACTAAGGCAAGGTGTTAATATTAGGGTGGTATATAGGGAATCCGTTTTATGCATGATTTTTCTGCAAATCGACAACTTTCTTATTAAAAAAATGGTAATACTAATGCTGGCACTATTAGTGGGAAAATCAAAACTTGCATATATTGGTGGAACAATAACTTGTTACAATAGATTGAGAGAAAATATTGAAAATTTAGTAGTAACTTACCAAAATTTTAAGTAAATGATCTCTTTGACCAATAGTTTCACTTTTCATTACACTATAACAGACTCATTAATGCATACAAATCTATATTAAATCTATGCAATTAAATAATATGTAGTCCTTTCCAAAGGAACATATAGTTCTATGTAGATTGTTTTCTTGATAGAATAGTTTACATACAAAATGAAAATATAATAATTTATTGAAAATTATTGGGAATATATATATGCATGACTATTTAAATATTTTGAATGAATACAGATTTAAAATGTTGCAATATATCTGAACTTTATCTTCTGAAGTAAATCATTTCACATTACAAACACTAATGGTTGAGAATAACATTTATACCAGACCCTCATTAATGAGTGTAATATCAGTCTTAAAATAGGGTTCCTTTGATATGTAAAACACTACTTCATCACTGTTTTGCTTTGCTTAAATAGCAGTGAGGTTGCACTTTTGACTTTTGTATTTTGCACTCATATATTTGTTACCGTTTGAGAGTGGTCATGCTGTGCACTTTTGCTTAAAGTGCAATGTTCATCTTGTTATTATACAATCTCTCTTTGTATATTAAAGGTTTTAATGCTTTTTTATTGAAGGATCATGTATTTTAAATAAAATGGTAAATCAAGTCTTAGTCACAGAATGTGGAATGATTCTGGTTACCATGAACAAAATCACCAGTGGAGGGATACAGTAATTGAATGGTGTCATAATGATCATATTTCATCTATTTCTAAATCATACTGAGAAATTCTTGGTGGAAGAAATTGGAGATCCTTGAGTTCCAGCATGAGTACAGGGAAGTAGCAATATTTGAGTTAATGTGATTCCATCAGTTATATACCCTTTGGGAGAATTATGGAGAAAATCAACACATATTAATTTTAACATGGATTGTGTACTCTGTTTTCCCCCTTAATATTATATCTTGGTAATGATCTTCTGCACTATGTATGAATTTTAAATGGTTGCATATTATTCTATCACAAAGAAGTATATTTATCTACCTAACATTTTCCAGTTATTGGGCTTCAGATACTTTTTCCATTTCTTTAGTATAAAAATAATGCTCTTAACTTTTCTTTTTTAAGTAAGCATATCATGGATTGTTGTCTTTGAATTAAGAGGACTTTATAAATATATATCGAATTTTACTCTACAAAGTATCTTTTTAATTCTTATGGCCTATGTATAAAAATAATTATACTTTAGGCCACAGGAAAACCTCAGTGAATTTTAAAAAGGAGAAATTTTGGAGGCTACATTATACGATCACTACACGTTCGATCTAAAATATGGTAATAAAAGTGCAAAGGAGAAAAATAGCCACATGAAAATAAAAAATATTCTATTAAATAATTCTTGGGTCTATAAAAACCACACTTACTGAAGGCTTAGAAAACGTTGAATAAAAGAACTCTGTATATCAACACTTAACGGTATTGAGCAAGAGTCTACAATGAGAGAAATTTATGAACTGGGCATTTTGTCCAAGAACTTAAAAAGAAAAGCATAAGACAAGCATATGGAAAACAGAATTTCCCACAGTTATAAAGATCCAGATTTCAGATTTCCCTGACCTCTGTCACTTTTTAGATTGTAATTAAAAAAAAGTTAAAAGTATTGTGTCATTCAGAATCATTTGGTCTATTGCAGAGGCTTTAACAAATATCATGCATTTTATATGCTCTGCCAAGTGACTCGCAAAGATACTGCCTTCCATGGGCCATCAAAGTTCTAAACCACAAAGCATTACATGTTTCAGAAATCATGCTGCAGAAGTATGCTTTGCCAGCCTATATATAGCAAGGCTTTTCAAATACTTGTAAATGAATAAACAAGCATTATATGTAAGACAAATTGAACATCCAAGGAAACATTTTGGAGCACCTTGTAAGCTATAATCATCCAATCCCTCTTGGACTCCTGCCTCCATTTTGGTGATTTGGAAGCTGGATGAAAGTTGATAAAGTGCTTACTACGAGAGAGGATGCCTCTGTGATAAACAAGGGGGATTGTAAACTTAGCCCTGTGATCCCACCATTAGTCTTTTTAATGATTCTAAGCCACAACCTCCCTGAGATAACATCTTTTTTTCTCTATATGCTTGGGCTTTGAGAAGCTCAGTGGGATCTCGAGTTTTTTTTTTATCCTTTTATTAAGCGTAAGCCTAGAAGTAAGGGAAAGCTAAAGGAAAAGAATTACAGAGGTTTATTCAACACTATCAGAGAAAGTAAATCCCTGTCTTACTGCCAGATGTATTGAAAACCTGATCTTGCAATTATATCATTATCACTGGTGTTATATCTATGTCAATTAAACCTAGTGCTGGGGAAAATTATTTAACCGGCTCCCTCTTTCAATGTCATTCAAGAACTCTAATTAATTTGAGACGTGTGTTTCTCTTCTATGGTAGTGTTTTAGTCATCTAGTTATTATTCAAATACACCATTAAAACTCATTAAATATGAGAGTATTTCAGATGCATTTATGGATGTTTGGGAGGGTACTGTTTATATGTGTTTGCTCATGAAAAATATTTTGCATTAAAATGTTGGAATACAGGGTTTTCCATCATCAGAAAATATTTTTTTTTTGGTGCTATAAGCAGATTGATAGCATTTTTGCTTATATTAACAAAGGCCCAATTTTTGCAACATAGCACATGCAGATTTTTGGTTCCTATTCCATACATACCATTTTCAGATAGGAGCAATTCTATCTAATAACATCTTTTGGTGCAGAAGGAAAAAAATAAAGCACAAAAGTTTAAGTGAATTCCCCAAGGGTGCCTAGCAAACCTCTCTCTCCCCAATTCCATTCTATTTTATGGCTGGTCCTAACTTTAAACAAACATATGTGCAGGGGTTTGAAGCTGTGTGTACCTCAGAAAATCATGTTCCTAAATCTAATCCATTCCTGTGTTTGTGAACTCATTGTAAGCAGAACCTTTTGATGAGGCTACTTCAGTTCACTTAGGTGTGATTCACCTCATTCAGGATGGGTATTAATTACATTACTGGAGTCCTTTATAAACAGAATGAACATATATATAGAAGGACACAAAGAGAAAGCCAAGGAAGCAAAAAGATGAAAGCAACAAAACCTGTGAAAGAAGGGAGAGACCAGCAGACACAGCCATGTGCCTTGCCATGTGTCAGAGGAGCCAAGGATCACTGGCAGCCGGTCTTCGGGAAGAAAGCATCGCCTTGATGATGACTTGATTTGGATATTTTTCCAGCCTCAAAACTGTGAGCTAATAAATTCTCATTGTTCAAGCCAATTGATTTTATGGTATGCTTTCAGTGGCCTAGGAAACTAAAATACAATATGAAAATAATTTATTTTTAAAGCCAGTAATGGGTTCCAAACCAGAGTTTGGAAAGTACTGCTTTTATCCCACATTTTCTATCCTTTTTTTCTGATTCATGCAAAAGTGCATTGAGCCTCCTTTCCATTGAACCCCAATTACAGTTTTTTGGATACTCTGCACTATTTTGTAGTATAATCACATCTTTAAAAAAATCACTATCAACCTGAGGAAAGAGACTTGGTATTATGTATTTCCAAGTCTACCCAATTCAGTAGGGGATACATAGTTGTAAATCCTTTACTGCTTATTAATTTTCTAAATAGACCAGATCAAATTTAATAAAAATGTACTCTTTAACTCATTACATATTTCACTGGGCAGAATTTTCTGAGGCTTATTTTCATGTATTCATATAACCAGAATTAAATACATAATTCTATATGTCTGGCACAAACACTGGCAGGGATAAGAGATGAGTCTGATGTAAGCTCAGACCTCAAAGGAGCCAGATCTGGTGGAAGAGACAAATAAGTAAACCAGTGATTACCAAACACCATTAAAGATGCCATAATTGAGGAACACTAGAATGAGAAAGAAATTTTCATGAGGGATTTTTAGACAGCAAAGGGTGAAGTTCAGGGTAAGTTTGTGGTAAGACAGTCGCAGAAGAGGTTTTCCTTTATAGAAGATGCTAAAGTAATCTTGAAGAGCAGGTAGAATATAGAAAAGCTGAAAATTTGGGGAAGAATATTATAGGTAGACAAAAGAGCATCTGCTAAATCAGATAAAGACATGGGACATACATGGAGCTGAAGGCAATATCATATTAACAGAATGTGAGAGCAGGTGAACACTGAGAAATGAAGTTGGAAAGAAAAAAAGCAAATTATTAATAATTAAGGTAATACTAAAGAGTTAGCACTTTATTCCAAAGTGATTATGACTAGACGGATGTTTGCAAATGAATACTCTTATAAAAGATATACTGGAAAAAGTTCAGAGAGTGAGGGAAGTGGGTTAGGGTTTGCCATATTCTTCTAGATTGCTCCTTTTTGGAATGGTAGAGAGTATAATTTAAGAAGTAGTGATAATACATAAAAAAATTTATTATATGGTCCCTTTTAAGTGAACCTATAAGCACATATGATGGAAAAATGAAAACAGCATATTTGAGAGGAAAGTATTAATCCATTTTAATATAATATAATACCAAATTAATTTAAAATTATGTAGAATTATTTTGGTAGATGACACAATGGAGAGTTTCTTCCAGTTTCTCATATAAAGTCTTAGAATTCATCACCCCACCCTAACAAGAAAAAAAAGTGACAAAACTGAAAACTGTGACTCTTCTTATGTCCATCAGAGAACTGAGTTCCCAAGGCAAGCTGCTGCCATGAAATCTGGAGAGAGAAATATAGTTTACCTGGTGAACCTTGGGAAAGACACCTGCTTGCTGGAGTTTGGAATGTACAACATGTCTGGCTTTCAAAATAAATTCCATGGCACACCAAAAGCAAAACAAAACAAAACAAAAACAAAAAAAAAAACACAGTCTGAAAAGACAGAGTAACCAATAGCACTAGACTCAGATACGTAAGAGATGTTGGAATTATCAGGTCAAGAATTTAAAATAACTATTATTAATATACTAAGGGCTCTGATGGAAAAAGTAGACAACACAAAAGAACAGATGAGTAATATAAGAAAAAAGATGGCAATTCTAAAAAGTAATTAAAAAGAAATGCTGGAAATAAAAAAAAAAACACTGCAGCAGAAAGGAAGAAAGCACTTATGGGCTCATCAGGAGACTGAATATGGTTAAGGAAAGAATCAGTAAACTTGAAGATATGTGATTAGAAACTTCTAAACTGTAATTAAAAAAGAATGAAAAAGAAAATAGAATATCCAAAAAAGAAGCTGCCTTGTTTGCAGATGATTGTCTTTGTAGAATATCTGAAAGAATCAACAAAAATACTCCTCAAACTAATAAGCTATTATAACAAGGTTGTGAGATACTAGGTTAATATACAAAAGTCAATTACTTTCCCATATACTAGCCATATACAATTAGAATTTGAAATTAAAACATAACACCATTTACACTAGCATCAAAAAATGAAGCACTTATGTTTAAGTCTAATAAAATGTGTACAAGATCTATGTGAGGAAGACTATAAACACTGATGAAGAAATCAGTGAAGATCTAAATAAATGAAGAGCTATTCCATATTCACAGATAAGAATACTAAATAGTATTAAGATGAGTATTCTGTCAAACATGTTCCATTGGTTCAACACAATTCCATTCAAAATCCCAGGAAGTTATTTTGTGGATTATCAATGAACTGATTCTGAAGTTTACGTTGAAAATCAAAAGGCTCAGAAAAAAATTCTGAAGACAAAGTTGGAGGACTGACAATACCTGACCTCAAGACTTACTATAAAACTACAGTGATCAAAACACTGGGGCATGGGCAATAGAACAGACAAACAGATCAATGGTAAAGAATGGAGAACCCGGTAATGGACACTTACATCTATAGTCAACTGAGCTTTGACAAGAGAGCAAAGGAAGTTCAATGGCAATAGGATGGTCTTTTCAACAAAGTGTGCTGGCACAACTGGACAACTAAATGCAAAAAAAGAAAATCAGTCTAGCCACAAACCCTGCAGCTCTCACAAAAATTAAGTCAAAATGGATCATAGACCTAAATGCAAAACTATAAAACTTCTATAAAATAACAGAGGAGAAAAACTAGGTGATCTCGAGTTTGGCAATGACTTTTTAGGTATGATACCAAAAACATGATTCATGAAAGATAAATTCTCAAATTAACAGTTGGACTTAAATGAGCTATCACGTCATAAAATGAACCATCATGTCATGAAAAGACATAGAGAACCTTAAATGCATATTGCTAAAGGAAAGCAGCAAGTCTGAAAAGGCTACATACTGGATGATTCCAGCTGCATAACATTTTGGAGAAGTCAAAAGTATAGAGACAGTAAAAAGATCAGCGTTTGCCAGGGTTTTGGAAGATGGGGAGAAGGGGTGAAGGGGTATAGGTGAAACATCGGGGCTATTTAAGGCTGTGAAACCATTTTGTAAAATATGACAATGGGCATAAACACACGTAGGGCAGTATGCATTTTACAAAATCCATAGAACTTACAACACAGAGAATGAATCATAGTGTAAACTGTGTGGAGCAAGTTGCTACACAGCATGCCGTTGGAGCACAGGCTCAGGCACAACAGAAATTTTCAGTAAATGACCACTGTAATGCACAGCACAGGGTTCAAAAGTACGAGGAAACTATCTCATTGAGGTCATCCCCCGGAAGCCAAACACTGGGGTCAGGGGCAGTGGATAGTGGCTCCACTTTGGGTCAGAGACAAGAGACGCCTATACTGCCTGAGAGCAGAGTATTTACACAAACCCAGGGGTAGGGGGCAGAGTTCCCACCCTGGCGAGCAGCCAGGGCTGCTTGCTCCAGGTTTCGGGTTCAAGGTCTGATCAGACGGGTCCATTAGACCCAATGTCCCGCAGAGCTGCTGCGGAATGGAAACATATTGAATCACATGCACACAATAGAAAAAAGAAGGTGGGGGTGAGGAGGCAAGGGTTGGGAGAGAGCCCTGACATCCCCAGCACTATGGACTTCATAATAATGCATTAATATCGGTTCATCAATTTTAATAAGAATACCACACTATTGCAAGATGCAATCTATATGGGTGACTGTGTTTGGGAATGGGGTACTAATATTCTTCTTCTACTTTCTGCTCAATTTTTCTATAAACCTGAAACTATTCTAGAAAATAAAATCTATAAAATAAATACAACTGAGATAAAACAAGGTGACACCATGCTCCTACTTGATAAGTACAGCTATATAATCTAGAAGTAACATAAGGCACTACCAAAGGAGAACTCTGAAAGCTCTTCAGAGGAAAGCGAACTGGTAAAGAACTCAGGTCTGGAAGAATAATTCAGCTGTAGGGCACCTGATGATGCTGAAAACAAAAGTAGAATGAGATGAAGGCCTGGTTTTTGTTGACCCCCATCTAGTCCTAGAAGGAAGCTCAGTAGAATTATTCCTACCCTGTACCAAATGGAAGTCCCACTGGCAGTACCAAATGAGCCAGAGGGGATCCAACAGAAGCTCTCTGATAATAAATGGCAAAGGGAAGTGATGTCCTTCTCCAATGGACTTGGGACAGCTCTCTCCCACCCAGAGACGAGATGATATCAGTAAGGGACACCAGTGAGGGATATCCCACAACCAGAGGCCCTGGCCCAGGAAGTTCTCTGCCTTCTTAGTGAGCTTGAGACCTCATCCCATTTGCAGAGACACTTCACGGCCAGGGGCACTGGCAAGGAAGTTTCCTTGCTATCAGCTTGCCCAATTTGGGGCAGGTTTTTTCAGCCCCTGAAGCAGACCAAAAGCAGCAACAAGCGACACAAGTATAATATAAATAGGACCCAGAGAATCCTAACAGGAAGGCTATAATATGCTGTGCATTTGCAATTACAAAGAACCCATCATACTAAGAACCAGGAAAACCACAACTGAATGTTGAAAGGACAAACACTGACACCAACACCAAGATGGATCAGATATCAGAATTCTTTGACAAGATTTGGAAAGCAACGTTCATAAAAATGCTTCACCAAACAATTACAAGATTTTTTGAAGTAAATGAAAAAAGCAGATACTCTAAAAAAAGAAATAAAACTATACAAAAAAAAAAATCTGAGTTGAAGTTATTGAGCTGAAAAATAAAAGAATAGAGATAAAGTACTCACAGTATTGGCTAAAAAGTAGAGATGACAGATCATAGAATCAGCAAACTTGAGTTCAGATTAACAGAATTTAGCCAATCTGAGAAACAGAGAAAAGATACTGAAAAAAAATTTAACAGAACTCCAGGAACCGTCAACTGAGGATTCTACATTTGGTGAAAATATCCTTCAGGAATGAAAGGAAACAAATACATTACTATATGAAGAAAATCTAAAAATTTGTAGCTAGCAGACCTACCTTCAACAATAACTAAAAGAAGTTCTTTAAACAGAAATAACAAAAGAAGGAATCCTGGAACATCAGGGAGGAATAAAAATCAACAGACAGAGCAGAAACATGGGTATATGCAATTCTGCTAAATTATGTGATGATTTTGATAAAAGTTAAAACACCATCTGGTACTCAACACAACTGTATATAAAAGTGAGGGAGAGTAAAGTGCCCTAAAATGAAGTAAACTTTCCATACTTCATTAAAAGTGGTAAAACCTTGATACCAATAGACTATGACAAGTCACATATGTTTATTGTAATAACTAGAGCCACTCCTAAGAAAGCCACAAAAAGAGATACACTTTAAAGTACTATAAAAAACATGATAGAATCCTAAAAATATTAAAGTACCCACAAGAACACAAGAAACGATAAATTTAGAGGGAAAAGAAACAGAAGAAATAAATAGAAAACAAATAATAAAATGGCAGACTTAAGATGTAATATGTCAATAATTACCTTAAATGTAAATATGCTAATTAAAAGCAGATATTAGCAGGAGGAGGGGAAAGGAGAAGCAACTCTATGATTTTTAACAAGAATCTCAGTTCAAATGTAATGACTGATAATTCGAAAGTAATGGAAAAAAAGAGATACCATGCAAACATTTTAAAATAGGCAGAAATGACTACATTAATACCAGATAATATACACTTCAGAACAAAGAAAATTAGTAGAGACAAAGGAAGACATTAAACAATGATAAAAAAATTCATCCAGCAGGAAGACATAAGAATCCTAAATGTGTGTGCCCAAGCAACAGAGCTTCAAAATACATGAATCAAAAACTGATGAAGCTGAAAGGAAAAATAACAAATCCATAATAATAGTTTGGAATTACCTGTCCTCTCTCAGCAACTGAGAGGGCGAGCAGACCGAGAATCAGCAAAGATCTAGAAGGTCTGAACAACACAAGAAACCAAAAGGTTCTATGTGATATTTAAGTTACACCCTACCCCAGAACATCAGAATGCATGCCCCATACCACCCCCAAGCACCATGGACTATTAACCAAGATATATACCATATCCTGGGCCTTAAAACAAACCTGAACAGATTTAAAACAATTGAAATCATACAGTGCATGTGTTATCTTCCCATAAAAGAATCATTAACAAGAGGAAAAACAAAACTGTAAAACTTGAAAATTAAAACAAACATTTCTAAATAATACATGAGCAAAAGAAGTCGTCTCATCAGAAATTTAAAAATACCCAGAATGGAATAAAAATAAAAATCCAGCATATCAAAATAGGTGAGTTGCAGCTAAAGCAAATTTTCATCTCTGCTGAGATGGAAATGTTTAGCATTAAATGCTTACATTAAAAAGCAAAAAATGAAAGGTCTAAAATCAATCCTAAAAATTCCTATCTTAAGTAAATAGAAAAAGAAGAGAACCACCTTACTTGTTGTTTTTTTTAACAAAAAGCAAGCAGATGGAAGGAAAATAATAAAGATAAGAACAGAAATCCATAAAATTGAAAACAGGAAACCAATAGAGAAAATCAATGAAACAAAAAGCTGGTTCTTAAAGAAAAAATCTATAAAATTGAAAAATCTTTAGCAAAACTGCCAAGGATAAAAAGAAAGAAGACACAAACCACCAGTATCAGGAGTAAACTCAGGTATCTTTACAAATTCTGAAGCCATTACAAGGATATTACTAATATACTACAAACAGCTTTTCTCCTAAATTCAACAACTTAGAAGAAATGGGTCAATTACTCAAAAACTACAAACTATCAAAACTCAACTAAACAAACTATTAAAACTCAACTAAGATGAAATAGATAGTCTGAATAGTATTAAATAATTATAATTCAAATTTAGAAGGTATCCAGAAAAAGCTATCTCCAGGCCAAGATGATTTCACTGGAGAATTCTATTAAACATTTAATGAAGAATTAGCAACATTTTGACACAATATCTTCCATAAAACAGAAGAGGACAGAACACTTCCCAAGTCATTTTAAGAAAGCAGTATTACCCTGATCCTAAAACCAGACGGTAAAAAAACAAAAACAAATTAAAAAAAAATGTTTGTTATGATCTTTGATGCAAAAATCCTCAACAAATATTGGCCAATTTAATTTAACATTATATTATGTACCTGAATAATTGAGATATATTGCAAGGCTATTTCAACATTTCAAAATCAATGAACGTCATCCAACATATCAACAGATTAAGAAGACAAATCAGATGATCACATCAATTGATGCAGAAAAAGCATTTGACAAAATCCAACATCTATTCATAATGAAAACTGAATAATTTACAAATCCAGGTGGAACTACCTCAACTTGATAAAGAGCATAGATGAAACCTAGATCTAATTTCAAACTTAATGTTGGTATATTTAATGCTTTCCCTCTCAAGATCCTATTAACAGGATTGAAAAGATAAGCTACAGGCAGGGAGAAAATATCTGCAAACTCTTATCCAAAAGTTCTTGTACCTGGAATATATAAAGAACCGTTAATACTCAACAGTAAACAAATAGACAATCCCATCAAAAAGTGGGAATAAAACACTTGAACAGACATTTCACCGAACAGAATATATAGATGGTAAATAAACACATGAAAAGCTTTTGACATCATTAACTATTAGGAAATGTCAAGTTATGACTACAA